>NC_143040.1:11015000-11135000 GCF_057628025.1 Oncorhynchus mykiss | reverse complement strand
TACAGATCTAACAGGGTTGATAGTATTTACTGTCCCTAAGTCATACAGATCTAACAGGGTTAATAGTATTTACTGTCCCTAAGTCATACAGATCTATCAGGGTTGATAGTATGTACTGTCCCTAATTCATACAGATCTAACAGGGTTGATAGTATTTACTGTCCCTAAGTCATACAGATCTAACAGGGATGATAGTATTTACTGTCCCTAAGTCATACAGACCTAACAGGGTTGATAGTATTTACAGTCCCTAAGTCATACAGATCTAACAGGGTTGATAGTATTTACTGTCCCTAAGTCATACAGATCTAACAGGGTTGATAGTATGTACTGTCCCTAAGTCATACAGATCTAACAGGGTTGATAGTATTTACTGTCACTAATTCATACAGATCTAACAGGGGTGATAGTAATATTGTTTCATATATTCTAACACGGGAAATGTCATGATGGAAGCAGGTAGACAAATCCATGTCAGGATGAAACAGTTTGGTGGTCAGAACGCCATTAAAGGGTGCAGGCCTGTGTGTCTCTATGTTTAGGTAACTGATGCCTGGAGAGGCCTGTGTGTCTCTATGTTAAGGTAACTCATGCCTGGAGAAGCCTGTGTGTCTCTATGTTTAGGTAACTGATGCCTGGAGAGGCCTGTGTGTCTCTATGTTTAGGTAACTGATGCCTGGAGAAGCCTGTGCTCTTAGTTGTTGACTGTGTCTTCACCGCCCTGCGCATGTGTTCTGCAGTGTGTGACCAGACCTCAAGATGGTAGGCTAAATGTTACTAGAACCTCCCCCCTGCAGTGTGTGAGAGTTTGTGTTCCTCCCCTGCAGTGTGTGAGAGTTTGTGTTCCCCCCCATGCAGTGTGTGAGAGTTTGTGTGCTGTGTTTGTCCCCCTGGACTTGGTGTCCTGCTGTTCGAGGTGAGTGGGTGCGTGTGGTTTGTTTACTGTCAGCGAGAGCCAGCCACCAACTCCAGGGCTAGCGGGCACGGAAACTGGCACACATATCATTACACACACACAGGGATATTAATGTGTACACAATGCCCCCTAACTCCACAGTAGATAGGAATGTGAACGGGTACATAATGGCCCTAACTCCACAGTAGATAGGAATGTGAATGGGTACATAATGGCCCCTAACTCCACAGTAGACACGCATAATAATGTGTCCATATTGGCCCATAACTCCACAGTAGACAGGAATATTAATGTGTACACAATGGCCCCTAACTCCACAGTAGACAGGAATATGAATGGGTACATAATGGCCCCTAACTCCACAGAAGACGGAGCGACAGTCGCCTCAGGTTCTCTGAGCTGCACATGAGTTATCCCCAGAGACAGACTTCACCAGCCTTGTGTTGGTGTCTGGGGGTGTGTGTGTGCATGCACGTTTAGATCCTCCAGGACAAATCATCTCTGTTAGTTATGGACCATAACACATTCAGCCTTCACCCTTTCTCCCTCACACTCTCTCACTCCACTAACAGGTAAATGATGCATATTCTACTCCTCCACGGACTCACTCAAGGAATTAATTTAGACGTTTGTGCAAAGGAGCATTTAGTCGCGGAAGTTTACATCTAGGTGTTGGGTGCAGTAGGATATTTATCAATACATCTAGCTCAGGTATTGGGTGCAGTAGGATATTTATCAATACATCTAGCTCAGGTGTTGGGTGCAGTAGGATATTTATCAATACATCTAGCTAAGGTGTTGGGTGCAGTAGGATATTTATCAATACATCTAGCTAAGGTGTTGGGTGCAGTAGGGTGTTTATCAATACATCTAGCCAAGGTGTTGGGTGCAGTAGGATATTTATCAATACTTCTAGCTCAGGTGTTGGGTGCAGTAGGATATTTATCAATACATCTAGCTCAGGTGTTGGGTGCAGTAGGATATTTATCAATACTTCTAGCTCAGGTGTTGGGTGCAGTAGGATATTTATCAATACATCTAGCTAAGGTGTTGGGTGCAGTAGGACAATTATCAATACATCTAGCTAAGGTGTTGGGTGCAGTAGGACAATTATCAATACATCTAGCCAAGGTGCTGGGTGCAGTAGGACAATTATCAATACATCTAGCTAAGGTGTTGGGTGCAGTAGGATATTTATCAATACATCTAGCTAAGGTGTTGGGTGCAGTAGGGTGTTTATCAATACATCTAGCTCGGGTGTTGGGTGCAGTAGGACATTTCTCAATACATCTAGCTCAGGTGTGTGACGCAGTAGGTCATTTCTCAATAAATCTACCTAAGGTGTTTGACGCAGTAGGATATTTATCAATACATCTAGCTAAGGTGTTTGATGCAGTAGGACATTTATCAATACATCCAGCTAAGGTGTTTGATGCAGTAGGCTATTTATCAATACGTCTAGCTCAGGTGTTTGATGCAGTAGGATATTTATCAATACATCCAGCTAAGGTGTTGGGTGCAGTAGGATATATTTACCAATACATCTAGCTAAGGTGTTTGACGCAGTATTTAACCAGTAAAAATATGTGCGACGTGTTGTCTTGTGTAAACAAAGTCCGACCCGCTGTGCTACTGGGCAGGACTGTCTCACTGTCTGTGTTCTGCTGTATCAATGGATAGACCGTAATCACCACAGCTGTTTATCCTGTGCTACTGGGCAGGACTGTCTCACTGTCTGTGTTCTGCTGTATCAATGGATAGACCGTAATCACCACAGCTGTTTATCCTGTGCTACTGGGCAGGACTGTCTCACTGTCTGTGTTCTGCTGTATCAATGGATAGACCGTAATCACCACAGCTGTTTATCCTGTGCTACTGGGCAGGACTGTCTCACTGTCTGTGTTCTGCTGTATCAATGGATAGACCGTAATCACCACAGATGTTTATCCTGTGCTACTGGGCAGGACTGTCTCACTGTCTGTGTTCTGCTGTATTAATGGATAGACCGTAATCACCACAGCTGTTTATCCTGTGCTACTGGACAGGACTGTCTCACTGGCTGTTTATCCTGTGGTAGTGGGCAGCTGTTTATCCTGTGGTAGTGGGCAGCTGTGTATCCTGTGGTAGTGGGCAGCTGTTTATCATGTGGTAGTAGGCAGCAGTTTATCCTGTGGTAGTGGGCAGCTGTTTATCCTGTGGTAGTGGGCAGCTGTTTATCATGTGGTAGTGGGCAGCTGTTTATCCTGTGGTAGTGGGCAGCTGTTTATCCTGTGGTAGTGGGCAGCTGTTTATCCTGTGGTAGTGGGCAGCTGTTTATCCTTTGGTAGTGGGAAGCTGTTTATCCTGTGGTAGTGGGCAGCTGTTTATAATGTGGTAGTGGGCAGCTGTTTATCCTGTGGTAGTGGGCAGTTGTTTATCCTGTGGTAGTGGGCAGCTGTTTATCATGTGGTAGTGGACAGCTGTTTATCATGTGGTAGTGGGCAGCTGTTTATCCTGTGGTAGTGGGCAGCTGTTTATCATGTGGTAGTGGACAGCTGTTTATCCTGTGGTAGTGGGCAGCTGTTTATCATGTGGTAGTGGACAGCTGTTTATCCTGTGGTAGTGGGCAGCTGTTTATCATGTGGTAGTGGGCAGCTGTTTATCATGTGGTAGTGGGCAGTTGTTTATCCTGTGGTAGTGGGCAGTTGTTTATCCTTTGGTAGTGGGCAGCTGTTTATCATGTGGTAGTGGACAGCTGTTTATCATGTGGTAGTGGGCAGCTGTTTATCCTGTGGTAGTGGGCAGCTGTTTATCATGTGGTAGTGGACAGCTGTTTATCCTGTGGTAGTGGGCAGCTGTTTATCATGTGGTAGTGGGCAGCTGTTTATCATGTGGTAGTGGGCAGCTGTTTATCCTGTGGTAGTGGGCAGTTGTTTATCCTGTGGTAGTGGACAGCTGTTGATCCTGTGGTAGTGGGCAGCTGTTTATCCTGTGGTAGTGGGCAGCCGTTTATCCTGTGGTAGTGGGCAGCTGTTTATCCTGTGGTAGTGGGCAGTTGTTTATCCTGTGGTAGTGGGCAGCTATTTATCATGTGGTAGTGGGCAGTTGTTTATCCTGTGGTAGTGGGCAGCTGTTTATCATGTGGTAGTGGACAGCTGTTTATCATGTGGTAGTGGGCAGCTGTTTATCCTGTGGTAGTGGGCAGCTGTTTATCATGTGGTAGTGGACAGCTGTTTATCCTGTGGTAGTGGGCAGCTGTTTATCATGTGGTAGTGGACAGCTGTTTATCATGTGGTAGTGGACAGCTGTTTATCATGTGGTAGTGGACAGCTGTTTATCCTGTGGTAGTGGGCAGCTGTTTATCCTGTGGTAGTGGGCAGCTGTTTATCATGTGGTAGTGGGTAGCTGTTTATCCTGTGGTAGTGGGCAGCTGTTTATCCTGTGGTAGTGGGCAGCTGTTTATCCTGTGGTAGTGGGCAGCTGTTTATCCTGTGGTAGTGGACAGCTGTTTATCCTGTGGTAGTGGGCAGCTGTTTATCATGTGGTAGTGGGTAGCTGTTTATCCTGTGGTAGTGGGCAGCTGTTTATCATGTGGTAGTGGGTAGCTGTTTATCCTGTGGTAGTGGGCAGTTGTTTATCCTGTGGTAGTGGGCAAGTGGCATTGTGGAAATCAAAATAAATGTTTTGACTAATGTCGATGTTACATATGCAGATTTTAACGAGAGAAGTTAGTTCTCGAGTTCAGTTCGGCTTGAAAGAGAAAATTCTAGCCAGGCAGAAAGGGTCTGGTCCTAGTTCTTGCCCATGGAGTTTCAGATAAGAACATCTAACCTTAGAAGAAAACAGGACAGAATCCCCATTCCCCAGTTACACCTCTGTAGCATGCTAATACTAGCTAGCACCTGGCGAGGAGTGTTGGCCTTCAGTAATATGTATGGCAGTCAGGGCAGGTTAAGTTGGACTCTGGTAATAGATAAAACTTTGAACCTGTCTGGAAATGCCGTTTTTTTTTTAAATGCAGCCTTCTGATGGTATGGAAAAGAAAACAGTATAGTGTGTCTCTCTCCCCCTGTGTGTGTGATAAGCATGGTATGCTGTAGATGATTATAATTCTGACTATGACGATGATGATTATAATTCTGACTATGATGATGATGATAATTCTGACTATGATGATGATGATAATTCTGACTATAATGATGATTATAATTCTGACTATAATGATGATGATTATAATTCTGACTATGATGATGATGATGATTATAATTCTGACTATAATGATGATGATCATAATTCTGACAATGATGATGATGATCATAATTCTGACTATAATGATGATTATAATTCTGACTATAATGATGATTATAATTCTGACTATAATGATGATGATTATAATTCTGACTATAATGATGATCATCATTCTGACTATAATGATGATCATAATTCTGACTATAATGATGATGATTATAATTCTGACTATAATGATGATCATAATTCTGACTATAATGATGATGATTATAATTCTTACTATAATGATGATTATTATAATTCTGACTATAATGATGATCATAATTCTGACTATAATGATGATCATAATTCTGACTATAATGATGATCATAATTCTGACTATAATGATGATTATTATAATTCTGACTATAATGATGATCATAATTCTGACTATAATGATGATCATAATTCTGACTATGATGATGTTGATAATTCTGACTATAATGATGCTTATAATTCTGACTACAATGATAATTATAATTCTGACTATAATGATGATGATTATAATTATGACTATGATGATGATGATTATAATTCTGACTATAATGATGATTATAATTCTGACTATGATGATGTTGATAATTCTGACTATGATGATGTTGATAATTCTGACTATAATGATGATTATAATTCTGACTATAATGATGTTGATAATTCTGACTATAATGATTATTATAATTCTGACTATAATGATGATGATGATTATAATTCTGACTATAATGATGATTATAATTCTGACTATGATGATGTTGATAATTCTGACTTTAATGATGATTATAATTCTGACTATAATGATGTTGATAATTCTGACTATAATGATTATTACAATTCTGACTATAATGATGATGATGATGATTATAATTCTGACTATAATGATGATGATTATAATTCTGACTATAATAATGATGATTATAATTCTTACTATAATGATGATTATTATAATTCTGACTATAATGATGATTAGAATTCTGACTATGACGATGATCATAATTCTGACTATGATGATGATCATAATTCTGACTATGATGATGATCATAATTCTGACTATAATGATGATTATAATTCTGACTATAATGATGATTATTATAATTCTGACTATAATGATGATTATAATTCTGACTATAATGATGTTTATAATTCTGACTATGATCATAATTCTGACTATAATGATGATTATAATTCTGACTATGATGATGATTATAATTCTGACTATGATGATGATGATTATAATTCTGACTATAATAATGATGATTATAATTCTTACTATAATGATGATTATTATAATTCTGACTATAATGATGATTAGAATTCTGACTATGACGATGATCATAATTCTGACTATGATGATGATCATAATTCTGACTATGATGATGATCATAATTCTGACTATAATGATGATTATAATTCTGACTATAATGATGATTATTATAATTCTGACTATAATGATGATTATAATTCTGACTATAATGATGTTTATAATTCTGACTATGATCATAATTCTGACTATGATGATGATTATAATTCTGACTATAATGAGGATGATTATAATTCTGACTATGATGATGATCATAATTCTGACTATAATGAGGATGATTATAATTCTGACTATAATGATGATGATGATTACAATTCTGACAATAATGATGATGATTAAAATTCTGACAATAATGATGATTATTATAATTCTGACTATAATGAGGATGATTATAATTCTGACTATAATGAGGATGATTATAATTCTGACTATAATGATGATGATTATAATTCTGACTATAATGATGATTACAATTCTGACAATAATGATGAGGATTAAAATTCTGACAATAATGATGATGATTAAAATTCTGACAATAATGATGATTATTATAATTCTGACTACAAATGATGACAATGATAATTATTATTAGTATAATTATTCTGACTCTGATGATGATTATAGCGATGGTGATGAAGGCCCTACTAACCTTGGCATCATTATTGTCTTCAAACTGTTGTCTGACGAAGCTGTCGAAGGCATCCCAGTGGCTGTCAGTCAGGTTACCCCCCACAGACCACAGGTAGCAGAACACAAACGTCTGACACAACACACTGTTCAGGTGCTTAGCTTCCTAGAACACACACACACACACACACCACACACACACACACACACACACACACACACACACACACACACACACACAGAGATGGAACTATACTTAATAAGCAATAAGGCCCGAGGGGGTGTGGTATATGGTCAATATACCACGGCTAAGGGCTGTTCTACGCACAACGCAACGCTGAGTGCCTGGATACAGCCCTTAGCCGTGCTATATTGGCCATATACCACAAACCCCCAAGGTGCCTTATTGCTATTATAAACTGGTCGACAACGTAATTAGAGAAGTAAAAAATAAATGTTTTGTCTGATATGTCTGATATACCACGTCTGTCAGCCAATCAGCTTTCAGGGCTCGAACCACCCAGTTTAAAGATGTGTATAATGACTGGTTAACATGTGGTTGTGGTCATGCTGCGCTCTAGTAACATTTAGCCTACCATCTTGAGGTCTGGTCTTCCGTCTCCCAGCAACAGCGCCTCCAACAGGCAGCAGAGGGTAGTGACCTTACTGATGTCCACCTGGCCCATGGCCTGGACACAACGCTTCCACACAAACTGAAGACCCTTCTCCACGTACTGCTCAAACAACGCCAACAGGTACACACACACTGCTTCAGGGAGCTGGGGGGGGGGGGGGGGGGGTGGAGGAGGTAGAAGGGAGAGGAGGATAGGGGGAGACAGCAACAGAGAGAGCAGAGAGGGCAGAGAGAGTGAGAAGCAGGGCAAGTTAAATGTATGATCAGGACATCAAGAAAAGAGAGGTAAAAGTTGGCTTTTGAATTAAGATAAAAATCCATGTCAACCAATCAATCAATAGAAAGTAATCAAGATAAATCATCTGTCAGCTATATCATCAGACACAACAGCAGATATAACCCCTCTCTGACAACACTGTAGGTCTGTAACATCAGAAACAGCAGCAGGTAAAACCCATCTCTGACAACAGTGTAGGTCTGTAACATCAGAAACAACAGCAGATAAAACCCATCTCTGACAACACTGTAGGTCTGTAACATCAGACACAACAGCAGATAAAACCCATCTCTGACAACACTGTAGGTCTGTAACATCTGTCAGCTATAACATCAGAAACAACAGCAGATAAAACCCATCTCTGACAACACTGTAGGTCTGTAACATCTGTCAGCTATAACATCAGAAACAACAGCAGATAAAACCCATCTCTGACAACACTGTAGGTCTGTAACATCTGTCAGCTATAACATCAGAAACAACAGCAGATAAAACCCATCTCTGACAACACTGTAGGTCTGTAACATCTGTCAGCTATAACATCAGAAACAACAGCAGGTAAAACCCATCTCTGACAACACTGTAGGTCTGTAACATCAGAAACAACAGCAGATAAAACCCATCTCTGACAACACTGTAGGTCTGTAACATCTGTCAGCTATAACATCAGAAACAACAGCAGATAAAACCCATCTCTGACAACACTGTAGGTCTGTAACATCTGTCAGCTATAACATCAGAAACAACAGCAGGTAAAACCCATATCTGACAACACTGTAGGTCTGTAACACCAGATATAACCCATCTCTGACAACACTGTAGGTCTGTAACATCTGTCAGCTATAACATCAGCAGCAGCACGAGGAAGGATATAAAACCATTTAAAGACAGTTATCATAAAGACAGGGACAGTTCACAGGATCCACCTCTAATGATGCAAGAGAGAATGTGTAAAGGTTAGAGGTGACGAAGAGAGAATGTGTAAAGGTTAGAGGTGACGAAGAGAGAATGTGTAAAGGTTAGAGGTGACGAAGAGAGAATGTGTAAAGGTTAGAGGTGACGAAGAGAGAATGTGTAAAGGTTAGAGGTGACGAAGAGAGAATGTGTAAAGGTTAGAGGTGACGAAGAGAGAATGTGTAAAGGTTAGAGGTGACGAAGAGAGAATGTGTAAAGGTTAGAGGTGATGAAGAGAGAATGTGTAAAGGTTAGAGGTGATGAAGAGAGAATGTGTAAAGGTTAGAGGTGACGAAGAGAGAATGTGTAAAGGTTAGAGGTGACGAAGAGAGAATGTGTAAAGGTTAGAGGTGACGGGGCACATGATGATCTTTGATGTGTTGTGGTGGTTGATGTTTATGATGGATCTGCTGACACTGACGGTAGGAGTACCATTCTAGCCATCTATATAGTTAGATACACCTCTGTCTTTGGTCTGAGACACGCGACATTCTCTGTGATCTTCACAGAACGATAACATGAGAATACAGATTTCCAAACAGGCTTGACTGAGCCCACAGCTACTTCCACAGAGGGGCGTTATGATTCTGAAGACATGGTAGATGTATATTCTGATGGAGTAGAGATGTGATCAGCGCAGGAAATCACCTTGTTAGTCAGACCAGTGATGAGGTCTGGACCATGTTAAGGAGACTGGTAAACCATCTTGTTAGCCAGGCCAGTGATCAGGTCTGGACCATGCTAGGAGACTGGTAAATCACCTTGTTAGTCAGGCCAGTGATCCAGGTCTGGACCATGTTAAGGAGACTGGTAAATCACCTTGTTAGTCAGGCCAGTGATCCAGGTCTGGACCATGTTAAGGAGACTGTTAAATCACCTTGTTAGTCAGGCCAGTGATCCAGGTCTGGACCATGTTAAGGAGACTGGTAAATCACCTTGTTAGCCAGGCCAGTGATCCAGGTCTGGACCATGCTAGGAGACTGGTAAATCACCTTGTTAGTCAGGCCAGTGATCCAGGTCTGGACCATGTTAAGGAGACTGGTAAATCACCTTGTTAGTCAGGCCAGTGATCCAGGTCTGGACCATGTTAAGGAGACTGTTAAATCACCTTGTTAGCCAGGCCAGTGATCCAGGTCTGGACCATGTTAAGGAGACTGGTAAATCACCTTGTTAGTCAGGCCAGTGATCCAGGTCTGGACCATGTTAAGGAGACTGTTAAATCACCTTGTTAGTCAGGCCAGTGATCCAGGTCTGGACCATGTTAAGGAGACTGGTAAATCACCTTGTTAGTCAGGCCAGTGATCCAGGTCTGGACCATATTAAGGAGACTGGTAAATCACCTTGTTAGTCAGGCCAGTGATCCAGGTCTGGGCCATGTTAAGGAGAATGGTAAATCACCTTGTTAGTCAGGCCAGTGATCCAGGTCTGGACCATGTTAAGGAGACTGGTAAATCACCTTGTTAGTCAGGCCAGTGATCCAGGTCTGGGCAATGTTAAGGAGACTGGTAAATCACCTTGTTAGTCAGAACAGTGATCCAGGTCTGGGCAATGTTAAGGAGAATGGTAAATCACCTTTTTAGCCAGGCCAGTGATCCAGGTCTGTACATAGGGCATCCATTTGAGTTCGTTAGAGTCGATGTAGACCATCCCGCAGCGACTCACTGTGGCTGGGGACGCCACCGATAAGTCCTGGACCTGAGACACACAACACAAAGTTTGCAGAGCATTTACAAAGTCTGGATCTTTAACATGTCACTATTATCTGTTCATGTCAAAGACGTCCATAGTGATTGTCCCGCTTGTCATCAACACTAGAACGCAATGAAGAGGAACCCCTAACCTATAACCCCTGACCCCTCTCTGACCTCAAACACCATGTGTATAGACGGGGTCAGTTTGATGCGTTCGCTGTTGGCCAGACACAGCATCTTGTTGTCGTCCAGGACCGTGTTCATGTTCTCAATCCACAGCGCGTCCACCGGACCGTCCGACACGATCCACTTGTGGTCATCGCTGGTGTCGTTGCAGGCCGCTCGCACGCTGAGCGCCATCAGGCCGTCACGCCACTCCAGGGTCAATATGTTCACCTGTAGGGGTCCGGGATTAAAGGTTAGGGGCTCATGTTATGCACTTTGTGACCTATGTTTGTATTACACATTGGTAAAAACCAATAGCAAGTGAGAGAGTAAACACTGTCTTCTGCATTCAGATGAATATTACAAGTTAACAGATAGACCAGTATTATTGACCTAAATAGTAAAGAGAACAGGTCCCAGGACAGACCCCTGCGGTACACCTTTTGTAATGTCCAGGAAACTAGACTGAACACCATCAGAGATCATGCATTGAGTCCTGTCTGACAGATCATTCTCAAACCACTTGCAAAAAGCCTGACCCAGACCTATTTCAGTCAGCCTTTGAATGAGAATGTGACGGTCAACAGTGTCAAAGCCCTTTGAAAGGTCTATAAATAAGGCGGCAGATAGATTTTGTTTATGATCCAAGCTATTTAACACATCACCTAGACTAACCATAGCAGCTGAACCGGTGCTGTGTCCAGGTCTAAAACAGGATTGGTTCATATTAAGAACAGTGAGAAGTTTAAAAAGTTATTCGCTAAAAGTTGGTCGGGGAAATTGGACAGCAGTTATCTAAGTCAGAAGGATCTCCTCCTTCATGTAAGGGGGAGGACATGCGCCACTCTCCAGATCTTAAAGGAGAACACCAGAAACAATAGTCAGGTTAAAATAAAGGTCAGTGGTGCTGTAAGTGGAGCAGAGAGCTGCAGTGAGAAGAGGTCAAGAGAATCAGCCCCTATAGCTTTATTAACATCCACAAAGCCCTCAGTACATCATAGACATCAAATGGTTGACATGAAACGACAGTATGTGAGTCTGTTAGTGCACAGATGAATTGTCAGCCAGGCGTACCTCTCCGTAGAGCTCTCCCATGGTGACAGACTTGGGGTTGAGGACGTATGTCTTGACCGGGAGGTAGAAGGGGTTGTGTTTCCCGTGGCCAGCCTGCCACAGGGTATCTAAGGTATCAGACAGGATGGAGTAGACCGTGGTCTTCCCTCCACCTGTAGGACCCACCAACATCACACCATGACGTACTATCATGGTCTCATACAGCTGGATCACCTGGAGGGAGGGAGAGGAAGGGTTACAACCACACAGAGATCACCTGGAGGGAGGGAGAGGAAGGGTTACAACCACACAGAGATCACCTGGAAGGAGGGAGAGGAAGGGTTACAACCACACAGAGATCACCTGGAAGGAGGGAGAGGAAGGGTTACAAACACACAGAGATCACCTGGAAGGAGGGAGAGGAAGGGTTACAACCACACAGAGATCACCTGGAGGGAGGGAGAGGAAGGGTTACAACCACACAGAGAAACATATAAGGATTATACATCATCACTAATTCATGTATTTTAATATGAAGTCAAACTGAACCAAATTGAATGATTTTGTTGAATTATGTTTTTGTGTTTAATCTTGATCATTTGTAATGACATAGCCATCATTGATTACTTAATTATATAAAGCACTCTGAGGCCTACATTATGTTTATTTAAATGAATACACAAGTTCAGTCAGTCAGTCAGTCAGTACCTTGTGTGTCATGCTGGGTAGGGTAAGTCAGTACATTGTTGGTCATGCTGGGTAGGGTGAGTCAGTACCTTGTTGGTCATGCTGGGTAGGGTCAGTCAGTACCTTGTTGGTCATGCTGGGTAGGGTCAGTCAGTACCTTGTTGGTCATGCTGGGTAGGGTCAGTCAGTACCTTGTTGGTCATGCTGGGTAGGGTCAGTCAGTACCTTGTTGGTCATGCTGGGTAGGGTCAGTCAGTACCTTGTTGGCCAAGCTGGGTAGGGTCAGTCAGTACATTGTGTGTCATGCTGGGTAGGGTCAGTCAGTACCTTGTTGGTCATGCTGGGTAGGGTCAGTCAGTACCTTGTTGGTCATGCTGGGTAGGGTCAGTCAGTACCTTGTTGGTCATGCTGCGTAGGGTCAGTCAGTACCTTGTTGGTCATGCTGGGTAGGGTCAGTCAGTACCTTGTTAGTCATGCTGGGTAGGGTCAGTCAGTCTGTACCTTGTTGGTCATGCTGGGTAGGGTCAGTCAGTACCTTGTTGGTCATGCTGGGTAGGATCAGTCAGTACCTTGTGCGTCATGCTGGGTAGGGTCAGTCAGTCTGTACCTTGTTGGTCATGCTGGGTAGGGTCAGTCAGTACCTTGTTGGTCATGCTGGGTAGGGTCAGTCTGTACCTTGTTGGTCATGCTGGGTAGGGTCAGTCTGTACCTTGTTGGTCATGCTGGGTAGGGTCAGTCAGTAGCTTGTTGGTCATGCTAGGTAGGGTCAGTCAGTACCTTGTGAGTCATGCTGGGTAGGGTCAGTCAGTACCTTGTTGGTCATGCTGGGTAGGGTCAGTCAGTACCTTGTTGGTCATGCTGGGTAGGGTCAGTCTGTAGCTTGTTGGTCATGCTGGGTAGGGTCAGTCAGTACATTGTTGGTCAAGCTGGGTAGGGTCAGTCTGTACCTTGTTGGTCATGCTGGGTAGGGTCAGTCAGTCTGTACCTTGTTGGTCATGCTGGGTAGGGTCAGTCAGTACCTTGTTGGTCATGCTGGGTAGGGTCAGTCAGTACCTTGTTGGTCATGCTGGGTAGGGTCAGTCAGTACCTTGTTGGTCATGCTGGGTAGGGTCAGTCAGTACCTTGTTGTTCATGCTGGGTAGGGTCAGTCAGTACCTTGTTGGTCATGCTGGGTAGGATCAGTCAGTACCTTGTTGGTCATACTGGGTAAGGTCGGTCTGTACCTTGTTGGTCATGCTGGGTAGGGTCAGTCAGTACCTTGTTGGTCATGCTGGGTAGGATCAGTCTGTACCTTGTTGGTCATGCTGGGTAGAGTCAGTCAGTACCTTGTTGGTCATGCTAGGTAGGGTCAGTCAGTACATTGTGCGTCATGCTGGGTAGGGTCAGTCAGTACCTTGTTGGTCATGCTAGGTAGGGTCAGTCAGTACATTGTGCGTCATGCTGGGTAGGGTCAGTCAGTACCTTGTGTGTCATGCTGGGTAGGGTCAGTCAGTACCTTGTTGGTCATGCTAGGTAGGGTCAGTCAGTACATTGTTGGTCATGCTGGGTAGGGTCAGTCAGTACCTTGTTGGTCATGCTAGGTAGGGTCAGTCAGTACATTGTGCGTCATGCTGGGTAGGGTCAGTCAGTACCTTGTGTGTCATGCTGGGTAGGGTCAGTCAGTACCTTGTTGGTCATGCTGGGTAGGGTCAGTCAGTACCTTGTTGGTCATGCTGGGTAGGGTCAGTCAGTACCTTGTTGGTCATGCTAGGTAGGGTCAGTCAGTACATTGTGCGTCATGCTGGGTAGGGTCAGTAAGTACCTTGTGTGTCATGCTGGGTAGCGTCAGTCAGTACCTTGTGTGCCATGCTGGGTAGCGTCAGTCAGTACCTTGTGCGTCATGCTGGGTAGCGTCAGTCAGTACCTTGTGCGTCATGCTGGGTAGCGTCAGTCAGTACCTTGTGCGTCATGCTGGGTAGGATCAGTCAGTACCTTGTGCGTCATGCTGGGTAGCGTCAGTCAGTACCTTGTGCGTCATGCTGGGTAGCGTCAGTCAGTACCTTGTGCGTCATGCTGGGTAGCGTCAGCCAGTACCTTGTGCGTCATGCTGGGTAGGGTCAGTCAGTACCTTGTGCGTCATGCTGGGTAGCGTCAGTCAGTACCTTGTTGGTCATGCTGGGTAGGGTCAGTCAGTCTGTACCTTGTTGGTCATGCTGGGTAGGGTCAGTCAGTACCTTGTTGGTCATGCTGGGTAGGGTCAGTCAGTACCTTGTTGGTCATGCTGGGTAGGGTCAGTCAGTACCTTGTTGGTCATGCTGGGTAGGGTCAGTCAGTACCTTGTTGTTCATGCTGGGTAGGGTCAGTCAGTACCTTGTTGGTCATGCTGGGTAGGATCAGTCAGTACCTTGTTGGTCATACTGGGTAAGGTCGGTCTGTACCTTGTTGGTCATGCTGGGTAGGGTCAGTCAGTACCTTGTTGGTCATGCTGGGTAGGATCAGTCTGTACCTTGTTGGTCATGCTGGGTAGGGTCAGTCAGTACCTTGTTGGTCATGCTAGGTAGGGTCAGTCAGTACATTGTGCGTCATGCTGGGTAGGGTAAGTCAGTACATTGTTGGTCATGCTGGGTAGGGTGAGTCAGTACCTTGTTGGTCATGCTGGGTAGGGTCAGTCAGTACCTTGTTGGTCATGCTGGGTAGGGTCAGTCAGTACCTTGTTGGTCATGCTGGGTAGGGTCAGTCAGTACCTTGTTGGTCATGCTGGGTAGGGTCAGTCAGTACCTTGTTGGTCATGCTGGGTAGGGTCAGTCAGTACCTTGTTGGCCAAGCTGGGTAGGGTCAGTCAGTACATTGTGTGTCATGCTGGGTAGGGTCAGTCAGTACCTTGTTGGTCATGCTGGGTAGGGTCAGTCAGTACCTTGTTGGTCATGCTGGGTAGGGTCAGTCAGTACCTTGTTGGTCATGCTGCGTAGGGTCAGTCAGTACCTTGTTGGTCATGCTGGGTAGGGTCAGTCAGTACCTTGTTAGTCATGCTGGGTAGGGTCAGTCAGTCTGTACCTTGTTGGTCATGCTGGGTAGGGTCAGTCAGTACCTTGTTGGTCATGCTGGGTAGGATCAGTCAGTACCTTGTGCGTCATGCTGGGTAGGGTCAGTCAGTCTGTACCTTGTTGGTCATGCTGGGTAGGGTCAGTCAGTACCTTGTTGGTCATGCTGGGTAGGGTCAGTCTGTACCTTGTTGGTCATGCTGGGTAGGGTCAGTCTGTACCTTGTTGGTCATGCTGGGTAGGGTCAGTCAGTAGCTTGTTGGTCATGCTAGGTAGGGTCAGTCAGTACCTTGTGAGTCATGCTGGGTAGGGTCAGTCAGTACCTTGTTGGTCATGCTGGGTAGGGTCAGTCAGTACCTTGTTGGTCATGCTGGGTAGGGTCAGTCTGTAGCTTGTTGGTCATGCTGGGTAGGGTCAGTCAGTACATTGTTGGTCAAGCTGGGTAGGGTCAGTCTGTACCTTGTTGGTCATGCTGGGTAGGGTCAGTCAGTCTGTACCTTGTTGGTCATGCTGGGTAGGGTCAGTCAGTACCTTGTTGGTCATGCTGGGTAGGGTCAGTCAGTACCTTGTTGGTCATGCTGGGTAGGGTCAGTCAGTACCTTGTTGGTCATGCTGGGTAGGGTCAGTCAGTACCTTGTTGTTCATGCTGGGTAGGGTCAGTCAGTACCTTGTTGGTCATGCTGGGTAGGATCAGTCAGTACCTTGTTGGTCATACTGGGTAAGGTCGGTCTGTACCTTGTTGGTCATGCTGGGTAGGGTCAGTCAGTACCTTGTTGGTCATGCTGGGTAGGATCAGTCTGTACCTTGTTGGTCATGCTGGGTAGAGTCAGTCAGTACCTTGTTGGTCATGCTAGGTAGGGTCAGTCAGTACATTGTGCGTCATGCTGGGTAGGGTCAGTCAGTACCTTGTTGGTCATGCTAGGTAGGGTCAGTCAGTACATTGTGCGTCATGCTGGGTAGGGTCAGTCAGTACCTTGTGTGTCATGCTGGGTAGGGTCAGTCAGTACCTTGTTGGTCATGCTAGGTAGGGTCAGTCAGTACATTGTTGGTCATGCTGGGTAGGTTCAGTCAGTACCTTGTTGGTCATGCTAGGTAGGGTCAGTCAGTACATTGTGCGTCATGCTGGGTAGGGTCAGTCAGTACCTTGTGTGTCATGCTGGGTAGGGTCAGTCAGTACCTTGTTGGTCATGCTGGGTAGGGTCAGTCAGTACCTTGTTGGTCATGCTGGGTAGGGTCAGTCAGTACCTTGTTGGTCATGCTAGGTAGGGTCAGTCAGTACATTGTGCGTCATGCTGGGTAGGGTCAGTAAGTACCTTGTGTGTCATGCTGGGTAGCGTCAGTCAGTACCTTGTGTGCCATGCTGGGTAGCGTCAGTCAGTACCTTGTGCGTCATGCTGGGTAGCGTCAGTCAGTACCTTGTGCGTCATGCTGGGTAGCGTCAGTCAGTACCTTGTGCGTCATGCTGGGTAGGATCAGTCAGTACCTTGTGCGTCATGCTGGGTAGCGTCAGTCAGTACCTTGTGCGTCATGCTGGGTAGCGTCAGTCAGTACCTTGTGCGTCATGCTGGGTAGCGTCAGCCAGTACCTTGTGCGTCATGCTGGGTAGGGTCAGTCAGTACCTTGTGCGTCATGCTGGGTAGCGTCAGTCAGTACCTTGTTGGTCATGCTGGGTAGGGTCAGTCAGTCTGTACCTTGTTGGTCATGCTGGGTAGGGTCAGTCAGTACCTTGTTGGTCATGCTGGGTAGGGTCAGTCAGTACCTTGTTGGTCATGCTGGGTAGGGTCAGTCAGTACCTTGTTGGTCATGCTGGGTAGGGTCAGTCAGTACCTTGTTGTTCATGCTGGGTAGGGTCAGTCAGTACCTTGTTGGTCATGCTGGGTAGGATCAGTCAGTACCTTGTTGGTCATACTGGGTAAGGTCGGTCTGTACCTTGTTGGTCATGCTGGGTAGGGTCAGTCAGTACCTTGTTGGTCATGCTGGGTAGGATCAGTCTGTACCTTGTTGGTCATGCTGGGTAGGGTCAGTCAGTACCTTGTTGGTCATGCTAGGTAGGGTCAGTCAGTACATTGTGCGTCATGCTGGGTAGGGTCAGTCAGTACCTTGTTGGTCATGCTAGGTAGGGTCAGTCAGTACATTGTGCGTCATGCTGGGTAGGGTCAGTCAGTACCTTGTGTGTCATGCTGGGTAGGGTCAGTCAGTACCTTGTTGGTCATGCTAGGTAGGGTCAGTCAGTACATTGTTGGTCATGCTGGGTAGGGCCAGTCAGTACCTTGTTGGTCATGCTAGGTAGGGTCAGTCAGTACATTGTGCGTCATGCTGGGTAGGGTCAGTCAGTACCTTGTGTGTCATGCTGGGTAGGGTCAGTCAGTACCTTGTTGGTCATGCTGGGTAGGGTCAGTCAGTACCTTGTTGGTCATGCTGGGTAGGGTCAGTCAGTACCTTGTTGGTCATGCTAGGTAGGGTCAGTCAGTACATTGTGCGTCATGCTGGGTAGGGTCAGTAAGTACCTTGTGTGTCATGCTGGGTAGCGTCAGTCAGTACCTTGTGTGCCATGCTGGGTAGCGTCAGTCAGTACCTTGTGCGTCATGCTGGGTAGCGTCAGTCAGTACCTTGTGCGTCATGCTGGGTAGCGTCAGTCAGTACCTTGTGCGTCATGCTGGGTAGGATCAGTCAGTACCTTGTGCGTCATGCTGGGTAGCGTCAGTCAGTACCTTGTGCGTCATGCTGGGTAGCGTCAGTCAGTACCTTGTGCGTCATGCTGGGTAGCGTCAGCCAGTACCTTGTGCGTCATGCTGGGTAGGGTCAGTCAGTACCTTGTGCGTCATGCTGGGTAGCGTCAGTCAGTACCTTGTTGGTCATGCTGGGTAGGGTCAGTCAGTACCTTGTGCGTCATGCTGGGTAGGGCCAGTCAGTACCTTGTGCGTCATGCTGGGTAGGGTCAGTCAGTACCTTGTGTGTCATGCTGGGTAGGGTCAGTCAGTACCTTGTTGGTCATGCTAGGTAGGGTCAGTCAGTACATTGTTGGTCATGCTGGGTAGGGTCAGTCAGTACATTGTGCGTCATGCAGGGTAGGGTCAGTCAGTACCTTGTGTGTCATGCTGGGTAGGGTCAGTCAGTACCTTGTTGGTCATGCTGGGTAGGGTCAGTCAGTACCTTGTGCGTCATGCTGGGTAGGGCCAGTCAGTACCTTGTGCGTCATGCTAGATAGGGTCGGTCAGTACCTTGTGCGTCATGCTGGGTAGGGTCGGTCAGTACCTTGTGTGTCATGCTGGGTAGGGTCAGTCAGTACCTTGTGCGTCATGCTGGGTAGGGTCAGTCAGTACCTTGTAGGTCATGCTGGGTAGGGTCAGTCAGTACCTTGTGCGTCATGCTGGGTAGGGTCAGTCAGTACCTTGTGTGTCATGCTGGGTAGCGTCAGTCAGTACCTTGTGCGTCATGCTGGGTAGCGTCAGTCAGTACCTTGTGCGTCATGCTGGGTAGGGTCAGTCAGTACCTTGTTGGTCATGCTGGGTAGGATCAGTCAGTACCTTGTGCGTCATGCTGGGTAGGGTCAGTCAGTACCTTGTGTGTCATGCTGGGTAGCATCAGTCAGTACCTTGTGTGTCATGCTGGGTAGGGTCAGTCAGTACCTTGTAGGTCATGCTGGGTAGGGTCAGTCAGTACCTTGTGCGTCATGCTGGGTAGGGTCAGTCAGTACCTTGTGTGTCATGCTGGGTAGTGTCAGTCAGTACCTTGTGCGTCATGCTGGGTAGGGTCAGTCAGTCTGTACCTTGTTGGTCATGCTGGGTAGGGTCAGTCAGTACCTTGTTGGTCATGCTGGGTAGGGTCAGTCAGTACCTTGTTGGTCATGCTGGGTAGGGTCAGTCAGTACCTTGTTGTTAATGCTGGGTAGGGTCAGTCAGTACCTTGTTGGTCATGCTGGGTAGGATCAGTCAGTACCTTGTTGGTCATGCTGGGTAAGGTCGGTCTGTACCTTGTTGGTCATGCTGGGTAGGGTCAGTCAGTACCTTGTTGGTCATGCTGGGTAGGATCAGTCTGTACCTTGTTGGTCATGCTGGGTAGGGTCAGTCAGTACCTTGTTGGTCATGCTAGGTACGGTCAGTCAGTACATTGTGCGTCATGCTGGGTAGGGTCAGTCAGTACCTTGTTGGTCATGCTAGGTAGGGTCAGTCAGTACATTGTGCGTCATGCTGGGTAGGGTCAGTCAGTACCTTGTGTGTCATGCTGGGTAGGGTCAGTCAGTACCTTGTTGGTCATGCTAGGTAGGGTCAGGCAGTACATTGTTGGTCATGCTGGGTAGGGTCAGTCAGTACCTTGTTGGTCATGCTGGGTAGGGCCAGTCAGTACCTTGTGCGTCATGCTGGGTAGGGTCGGTCAGTACCTTGTGCGTCATGCTGGGTAGCGTCAGTCAGTACCTTGTTGGTCATGCTGGGTAGGGCCAGTCAGTACCTTGTGCGTCATGCTGGGTAGGGTCGGTCAGTACCTTGTGCGTCATGCTGGGTAGGTTCGGTCAGTACCTTGTGCGTCATGCTGGGTAGGGGCTGCAGGTTGCGTTTCACTAGAGACTCCAGGATGGTGGTTTGGAGAACACCGTAGTCATGTTCAGGGATGGACACGCCAGGGAACAGGTCAGACATGATGCCACTAGAGCAGAGAACACACAGACACAGAACCGTCATACACAGAAACACACACACAGAACCGTCATACACAGAAACACACAGACGTCACACACACAGAACCGTCATACACAGACGTCACACACACACAGAGGCGTCATACGGACAAACACACGTCATTAAGGCATGATGAGGCATGATGAGGCATGATGAGGTATGATGAGGCATGATGAGGCATGATGAGGCATGATGAGACATGATGAGGCATGATGAGGCATGATGAGGCATGATGAGGCATGATGAGGCATGATCAGGCATGATGAGGCATGATGAGACATGATGAGGCATGATGAGGCATGATGAGGCATGATGAGGCATGATGAGGCATGATGAGGTATGATGAGGCATGATGAGGCATGATGAGGCATGATGAGGCATGATGAGGCATGATGAAGCATGATGAGGCATGATGAGGCATGATGAGGCATGATGAAGCACGATGAACGTATAAGAGTGGAACGTTCTATTCTTCTCCATAGTGCTGTAACATTAGCTGTGGGACACCATTGGTTTGTGTGTGTGTGTGTGTGTGTGTGTGTGTGTGTGTGTGTGTGTGTGTGTGTGTGTGTTCTCTCACCCAAAGAGCGCAGCATCGTCTGTGAGGAACTTGGGCAGATTGGAGTCTCTCAGAGCCCTGATCAGAACCACGTCTTCACTCAGGTGGGGGTTCTCTCTCTTCAGAGAGCTGTCGGGGGTCACACGCACACATAATACATTCTCTATAAATGTGGGGGTCCCGCTCTCTTCAGAGAGCTGCAGGGGTCACACACACACAATACATTCTCTATAAATGTGGGGGTCCCTCTCTCTTCGGAGACACTGCATGTCTGAAGTAGCTAACATGGGTCGGGTCAATTCCATTTGAAGTCAAAATCGCATCTTTTTTCAATTAATTTCCAATACAATGAAAAGGATAAGCTATTTACAGTATTTCAAATGTATTTGACTTTAAATCACTTCCTGAATTGACTGACTTCAATTTGGAATCGTCTAAAGGTCACTGAACTGAATACATCACCGGGTCGTCTAAAGGTCACTTAACTGAAACATCACTGGGTCGTCTAAAGGTCACTGAACTGAAACATCACCGGGTCGTCTAAAGGTCACTGAACTGAATACATCACTGGGTCGTCTAAAGGTCACTGAACTGAATACATCACCGGGTCGTCTAAAGGTCACTGAACTGAATACATCACCGGGTCGTCTAAAGGTCACTGAACTGAATACATCACCGGGTCGTCTAAAGGTCGCTGAACTGAATGCATCACCGGGTCGTCTAAAGGTCACTGAACTGAATACATCACCGGGTCGTCTAAAGGTCGCTGAACTGAATGCATCACTGGGTCGTCTAAAGGTCACTGAACTGAATACATCACTGGGTCGTCTAAAGGTCACTGAACTGAATGCATCACTGGGTCGTCTAAAGGTCACTGAACTGAATACATCACCGGGTCGTCTAAAGGTCGCTGAACTGAATGCATCACTGGGTCGTCTAAAGGTCACTGAACTGAAACATCACTGGGTCGTCTAAAGGTCACTGAACTGAATACATCACTTTAAACACACTCACCATCTCTCTGTTACACACAAACACACATGCAGACACACAGAGCTTGGTTGGAGGTTGTTAGGTAGAAGTGAATTCCTCTCCTCTCTCTTTACTCTGCCTGTCATCCTCCCTCCCTCCTTTCCCAGAGCTCGGCTAATCAATGTGGATGATGATTCCCCAGTGACTGTTCACCAACCCATTCATTAATAATGTGTGGTGCTGTAACACACACACACACACAGGGTGATAATGGCAGGCCCATTACATTGGATTTACAGAGGTAGTAAAAAGTGAATGAGACAGACAGAAGAGGGTGGCTCTAAACTGTCAGAGGGCTTGTTACTCACACCTGTAAAATGAACAGCTCACCCTGTGACAAGACAATAGCTGCGTGAGTCAATCTGGGATGAAGCGTGATGGATGGGGCAGACAGGGGACATCACTACCATATCTAGACCAGGAGTGTGATGGATGGGACAGACAGGGGACATTACTACCACATCTAGACCAGGAGTGTGATGGATGGGGCAGACGGGACATTACTACCACATCTAGACCAGGAGTGTGATGGATGGGACAGACAGGGGACATTACTACCACATCTAGACCAGGAGTGTGATGGATGAGACAGACAGGGGACATCACTACCACATCTAGACCAGGAGTGTGATGGATGGGACAGACAGGGGACATCACTACCATATCTAGACCAGGAGTGTGATGGATGGGACAGACAGGGACATTACTACCACATCTAGACCAGGAGTATGATGGATGGGACAGACAGGGGACATTACTACCACATCTAGACCAGGAGCATGATGGATGGGACAGACAGGGGACATCATTACCACATCTAGACCAGGAGCATGATGGATGGGACAGACAGGGGACATCACTACCATATCTAGACCAGGAGTGTGATGGATGGGACAGACAGGGGACATTACTACCACATCTAGACCAGGAGTGTGATGGATGGGACAGACAGGGGACATCACTACCATATCTAGACCAGGAGTGTGATGGATGGGACAGACAGGGGACATTACTACCACATCTAGACCAGGAGCATGATGGATGGGACAGACAGGGGACATTACTACCACATCTAGACCAGGAGGATCTGAATGATGCCGATCATCTTTAATATGATGTTGATACAGTGTCTCAGTCCTTCCTGTCAGGGAGCTGTCGTGTGATGGGTCAGTAGACCAGGCAGGATGTCATATGCTACTATCCTATTCTCTCTGAGTCAGCCTTGCAGAGAGGAAACAAGGCTTCCCCTCGTCTAGTCTGCTCTTCCTGTCACCATCCTGCACTGTGTCACTCAGCTTTGACAATAAGAACTGTGTCCCAAATGGCACCTTATTCTCTATATAAAGCTGGTCAAAAGTAGTGCACTGCATAGGGAATATGGTGCCATTGGGAACGCTACCCAAAGGTTCACATTTGCATAGAAGTGGCTGTAAAATGCATAAGGGTAGAGGGTTCTGGGTAGTGGGTTCTGGGTAGAGGGTTCTGGGTAGTGGGTTATGGGTAGAGGGTTCTGGGTAGAGGGTTCTGGGTAGTGGGTTCTGGTTAGAGGGTTCTGGGTAGTGGGAGATCTGTAAACGGCACTATGAGGATAAAACTGAACATCGTTTCAATCTGATTTGTACATAAAACGACCTTGTGCATAAAAAGCCCAGAAACTGTCAGATACCGGCTGGTGGTTTTGATTGAATAGAGTTCTGTTTTTCTCTCTGTGTCCTATCTGGTCATGACGAGTTTTTACCCCCAAAATCTTGCAACTTTGATTGAACAGGGTGGGTACAACGTTGTGTCCTACCCTAGACCAGTATAGAATAGCACCCCCTGTGGGTCCTAGCCTAGACTAGTATAGAACAGCACCCCGTGTGGGTCCTACCCTGCCATGACGAGGACAGACTTGACGGCCCTCATGCCGAAGTCGTAGTGGTCCTGTTGGGAGAGCTGCTCAGAACACAGCTTGTACATCTGGGTCATCTTTCGGGCCAGAGTCTTACTGGACTCAAAACCCTCAGAGTAGAGGATCACCTAGAGGAGGAGAGAATGGAAGCATGGAGGGGGAGAAACGGAAGTCAATGATCTGGTCCCCAGCTACAAATGACCTCAGCATCGTAACACATCCCCAGCCCCCCAGTAGCCCCCCCAGTTACCTCAGCGATCAGGGCATAGTTGGGCACCATCATGGCTATGGGTCTGAACAGGGCTTTGAGGTTGTCAGGGAGCTCAGTGCGTCCAGCGTAGCCCGGGTTCATAGTGATGAAGGCAGCACACGTCATCACCAGCTTGATCTCTCTGCCCTCAAACATGAACCTGGACAGCTACAAGACAGAGACCACCTGACACGGAGGACTGAACCGGGGTTGTGAGCATCTACCATGTCGTTTACTTAGGTAGAGTAGACATCACCGTGACAACAGGAACAGACGATTCGGTTAGTTAAACTACTCTGTTACACTGAGGTCTGAAGAAACAGACCTGATATCCAGGCTTTAGTTCAGAGGGCTAACAACTTCTTCAGCCGAGCGGACATCAATCTTGCCTGACTGGTGTGATGGATGGAGGTTAGAACTAGGAAGGCTGTGGGTCACCAGGTGTAGCTATACCTTGGCCACATTCACATTGTGGATGGTGGTGAGTTGTAGGTACCAGTATATACTGTATTTGTGATATATTCCAGCAATAAGGCCCAAGGAGATGTGGTTATTGGCCAATATACCACGGCTAACGGCTGTTCTTAAGCACGACACAACACAGAGTGCCTGGATACAGCCCTTAGCCGTGCTACATTGGCCATATACCACAAACCCAGGGTTGCCTTAATGCTATTATAAACTGCTTATCAACATAATTAGAGCAGTAAAAAATTAATGTTTTGTCATACCGGTAGTATACTGTCTAATATACCACGGATTTCAGCCAATCAGCATTCAGGGCTCGAACCACCCAGTTTCTAAATGTAAAGATATTGGGACAGGCAGGGGAAAGGGGAGGGTATACCTTGGCCATCTTGGCATTGCGGATAGTAATGAGTTGCTGGGCGATGACAGACAGCACCTCGATGTCGATGCGGTTAAACTCATCAAAACAACACCAGGCCCCTGATTGGGCCAGACCACTGAAGAACTTCCCCATCATCTACAACACAGACAGGTGATTGGTTAAGCAGATAGCAGGAATAAAACAGGATCCTTCATTATGAAGAAGATCCACTGCTGTGGTGACACTGTCCCCTAGTGTTAGTGTCTGGGTAAAACAAAGACAATAGGAGAGAGAGAGACAGAGGGTTAGGATTAGAAGGGTAAAGGAAGAGAGGGAGAGAACAGGGTTCCCCAAACTCGGTTTGGTTCTTGCCCTAGCACTACACAGCTGATTGAAATAACCAACTCATCATCAGGCTCTGATTATTTGACTCAGCCGTGCAGTGCTGGGGCAGGACTGAGATTGGGAAACCCTGGAATAGAAGGTTCTGTGCTGGTCAGTCTAATCAGTACCTTGTAGTCCAGTCCATCAGAACAGTTGAAGACAACACACTGGATGGACAGAGCCTTGGCTAGGTCCTTAGTGGTCTCCGTCTTCCCTGTTCCAGCTGGTCCTGCTGGAGCCCCACCAAGGTCTAACTGAAGAGCCCCCATCAGACACAGGTAGCAACGATCCTAGAGATACAACAGGTTAATGGGTGGAGAGATCCTATAGAGAGACATACAACAGGTTAATGAATGGAGAGATCCTAGAGAGAGACATACAACAGGTTAATGGATGGAGAGATCCTAGAGAGAGACATACAACAGGTTAATGGATGGAGAGATACTAGAGAGAGACATACAACAGGTTAATGGATGGAGAGATCCTAGAGAGATCCTAGAGAGACATACAACAGGTTAATGGATGAGAGATCCTAGAGAGACATACAACAGGTTAATGGATGGAGAGATCCTAGAGATATCCTAGAGAGACATACAACAGGTTAATGGATGAGAGATCATAGAGAGACATACAACAGGTTAATGGATGGAGAGATCCTAGAGAGAGACATACAACAGGTTAATGGATGGAGAGATCCTAGAGAGACACATACAACAGGTTTATGGATGGAGAGATCCTAGAGAGAGACATACAACAGGTTAATGGATGGAGAGATCCTAGAGAGATACATACAACAGGTTAATGGATGGAGAGATCCTAGAGAGAGACATACAACAGGTTAATGGATGGAGAGATCCTAGAGAGAGACATACAACAGGTTAATGGATGGAGAGATCCTAGAGAGACACATACAACAGGTTTATGGATGGAGAGATCCTAGAGAGAGACAACAGGTTAATGTATGGAGAGATCCTAGAGAGATCCTAGAGAGACATACAACAGGTTAATGGATGAGAGATCCTAGAGAGACATACAACAGGTTAATGGATGGAGAGATCCTAGAGAGATACAACAGGTTAATGGATGGAGAGATCTTAGAGAGAGACATACAACAGGTTAATGGATGGAGAGATCCTAGAGAGATACAACAGGTTAATGGATGGAGAGATCCTAGAGAGAGACATACAACAGGTTAATGGATGGAGAGATCCTAGAGAGACACATACAACAGGTTTATGGATGGAGAGATCCTAGAGAGAGACATACAACAGGTTAATGGATGGAGAGATCCTAGAGAGATACATACAACAGGTTAATGGATGGAGAGATCCTAGAGAGAGACAAACAACAGGTTAATGGATGGAGAGATCCTAGAGAGAGACATACAACAGGTTAATGGATGGAGAGATCCTAGAGAGACACATACAACAGGTTTATGGATGGAGAGATCCTAGAGAGAGACAACAGGTTAATGTATGGAGAGATCCTAGAGAGATCCTAGAGAGAGACAACAGGTTAATGAATGGAGAAATCCTAGAGAGATACATACAACAGGTTAATGGATGGAGAGATCCTAGAGAGAGACATACAACAGGTTAATGGATGGAGAGATCCTAGAGAGACACATACAACAGGTTAATGGATGGAGAGATCCTAGAGCGACACATACAACAGGTTAATGGATGGAGAGATCCTAGAGAGAGACATACAACAGGTTAATGGATGGAGAGATCCTAGAGAGACACATACAACGGGTTAATGGATGGAGAGATCCTAGAGAGAGACATACAACAGGTTAATGGATGGAGAGATCCTAGAGAGAGACATACAACAGGTTAATGGATGGAGAGATCCTAGAGAGATACAACGGGTTAATGGATGGAGAGATCCTAGAGAGATACAACGGGTTAATGGATGGAGAGATCCTAGAGAGATACAACGGGTTAATGGATGGAGAGATCCTAGAGAGACACAACGGGTTAATGGATGGAGAGATCCTAGAGAGATCCTAGAGAGACACATACAACAGGTTAATGGATGGAGAGATCCTAAAGACATACAATGGGTTAATGGATGGAGAGATCCTAGAGAGATACAACGGGTTAATGGATGGAGAGATCCTAGAGAGAGACAACAGGTTAATGGATGGAGAGATCCTAGAGAGATACAACAGGTTAATGGATGGAGAGATCCTAGAGAGACACATACAACAGGTTAATGGATGGAGAGATCCTAGAGAGACACATACAACAGGTTAATGGATGGAGAGGTCCTAGAGAGAGACATACAATGGGTTAATGGATGGAGAGATCCTAGAGAGATACAACGGGTTAATGGATGGAGAGATCCTAGTGAGATCCTAGAGAGAGAAATACAACAGGTTAATGGATGGAGAGATCCTAGAGAGAGACATACAACGGGTTAATGGATGGAGAGATCCTAGAGAGAGACAACAGGTTAATGGATGGAGAGATCCTAGAGAGACACATACAACAGGTTAATGGATGGAGAGATCCTAGAGAGACACATACAACAGGTTAATGGATGGAGAGGTCTTAGAGAGAGACATACAATGGGTTAATGGATGGAGAGATCCTAGAGAGATACAACGGGTTAATGGATGGAGAGATCCTAGAGAGACACAACGGGTTAATGGATGGAGAGATCCTAGTGAGATCCTAGAGAGACACATACAACAGGTTAATGGATGGAGAGATCCTAAAGAGATACAACGGGTTAATGGATGGAGAGATCCTAGAGAGAGACATACAACAGGTTAATGGATGGAGAGATCCTAGAGAGATACAACAGGTTAATGGATGGAGAGATCCTACAGAGATCCTACAGAGATCTTAGAGAGACACATATAGCGGGTTAATGGATGGAGAGATCCTAGAGAGAGACAACAGGTTAATGAATGGAGAGATCCTAGAGAGACATGCAATGGGTTAATGGATGGAGAGATCCTAGAGAGATCCTAGAGAGAGACAACAGGTTAATGAATGGAGAGATCCTAGAGAGAGACAACAGGTTAATGGATGGAGAGATCCTACAGAGATCCTACAGAGATCCTAGAGAGACACATATAGCAGGTTAATGGATGGAGAGATCCTAGAGAGATCCTAGAGAGAGACAACAGGTTAATGGATGGAGAGATCCTAGAGAGAGACAACAGGTTAATGAATGGAGAGATCCTAGAGAGACATGCAATGGGTTAATGGATGGAGAGATCCTAGAGAGATCCTAGAGAGAGACAACAGGTTAATGGATGGAGAGATCCTAGAGAGATACATATAGCAGGTTAATGGATGGAGAGATCCTAGAGAGAGACACCAGGTTAATGGATGGAGAGATCCTAGAGAGACATGCAATGGGTTAATGGATGGAGAGATCCTAGAGAGACATGCAATGGGTTAATGGATGGAGAGATCCTAGAGAGATCCTAGAGAGAGACAACAGGTTAATGAATGGAGAGATCCTAGAGAGAGACAACAGGTTAATGGATGGAGAGATCCTACAGAGATCCTACAGAGATCCTAGAGAGACACATATAGCAGGTTAATGGATGGAGAGATCCTAGAGAGATCCTAGAGAGAGACAACAGGTTAATGGATGGAGAGATCCTAGAGAGAGACAACAGGTTAATGAATGGAGAGATCCTAGAGAGACATGCAATGGGTTAATGGATGGAGAGATCCTAGAGAGATCCTAGAGAGAGACAACAGGTTAATGGATGGAGAGATCCTAGAGAGATACATATAGCAGGTTAATGGATGGAGAGATCCTAGAGAGACATGCAATGGGTTAATGGATGGAGAGATCCTAGAGAGATCCTAGAGAGAGACAACAGGTTAATGAATGGAGAGATCCTAGAGAGAGACAACAGGTTAATGGATGGAGAGATCCTACAGAGATCCTTCAGAGATCCTAGAGAGACACATATAGCAGGTTAATGGATGGAGAGATCCTAGAGAGATCCTAGAGAGAGACAACAGGTTAATGGATGGAGAGATCCTAGAGAGAGACAACAGGTTAATGAATGGAGAGATCCTAGAGAGACATGCAATGGGTTAATGGATGGAGAGATCCTAGAGAGATCCTAGAGAGAGACAACAGGTTAATGGATGGAGAGATCCTAGAGAGATACATATAGCAGGTTAATGGATGGAGAGATCCTAGAGAGAGACACCAGGTTAATGGATGGAGAGATCCTAGAGAGACATGCAACGGGTTAATGGATGGAGAGATCCTAGAGAGAGACAACAGGTTAATGGATGGAGAGATCCTAGAGAGAGACAACAGGTTAATGAATGGAGAGATCCTAGAGAGAGACAACAGATTAATAGATGGAGAGATCCTAGAGAGAGACAACAGATTAATAGATGGAGAGATCCTAGAGAGATCCTAGAGAGACACAATGGGTTAATGGATGGAGAGATCCTAGAGAGATCATAGAGAGATCCTAGAGAGACACAATGGGTTAATGGATGGAGAGATACTAGAGAGATCATAGAGAGATCCTAGAGAGACACAATGGGTTAATGGATGGAGAGATACTAGAGAGATCCTAGAGAGATCCTAGAGAGACACAATGGGTTAATGGATGGAGAGATACTAGAGAGATCATAGAGAGATCCTAGAGAGACATACAACGGGATTAATGGATGGAGAGATCCTACAGAGACAAAACGGGGTTGTGGAATTTCTTTCCTTCTTAATGCATTTGAGCTAATCAGTTGTGTTGTGACAAATTAGGGGTGGTATACAGAAGATGGCCCTATTTTTGTGAAAGACCAAGTCCATATTATGGCAAGAACAGCTTAAATAAGCAAAGATAAACGACAGTCCATCATTACTTTAAGACATGAAGGTCAGTCAATCAGGAAAATTAAGAACTTTGAAAGTTTCTTCAAGTGCAGTCGCAAAAGCGATGATGAAACCGGCTCTCATGAGGACCGCCACAGTAAAGGAAGACCCAGAGTTACCTCTGCTACAGAGGACAAGTTCATTAGAGTTAACTGGCTCTCATGAGGACCGCCAAAGAAAAGGAAGACCCAGAGTTACCTCTGCTACAGAGGACAAGTTCATTAGAGTTACCAGCCTCAGAAATTGCAGCCCAAATAGATGCTTCACAGAGTTCAAGTAACAGACATCTCAACATCAACTGTTCAGAGGAAACTGTGTAAATCAGGCCTTTGTGGTTGAATTGCTGGAAAGAAACCACTACTAAAGGACACCAATAAAAAGAAGAGACTTGCTTGGGCCAATAAACACGAGCAATGAACATTAGACTGGTGGAAATCTGTCCTTTGTTCTGATGACTCCAAATTTGAGATTTTTGGTTCCAACCGTCATGTCTTTGTGAGACGCAGGATAGTTGAACGGATGATCTCTGCATGTGTGGTTCCCACAGTGAAGCACGGAGGAAGAGGTGTGATGCTGTGGGGGTGCTTTGCTGGTGAAACTGTCTGTGATTTACTTAGAATTCAAGGCACACTTAACCAGCATGGTTACCACCACATTCTGCAGCGATACGCCATCCCATCTGGTTTGAGCTTAGTAGGACTATCATTTGTTTTTCAACAGGACAATGACCCAACACACCTCCAGGCTGTGTAAGAGCTATTTGACCAAGAAGGAGAGTGATGAAGTGCTGCATCAGATGACCTTGACCTCCACAATCACCCGACCTCAACCCAATTGAGATGGTTTGGGATGAGTTGGACCGCAGAGTGAAGAGCAGCCAACAAGTGCTCAGCATATGTGGGAACTCCTTCAAGACTGTTGGAAAATCATTCCAGGTGAAGCTGGTTGAGAGAATGCCAAGAGTGGGCAAAGCTGTCATCAAGGCAAAGGGTGACTACTTTGAAGAATCTCAAATATAAAATATATTTGGACTTAACTTAACTTTGAGACACGGAGGAACATGGGCATGTTAATCAAGGCATCCTGACACATATTTCCCCACGTAGTGCTTTTCTGATTTCCCCATGCAGTCTGATGAGGGAAAATGTCCCGAAGTGCAGGTGCACACACACACACACACCAAGACAATCATGCACAGAAGGATACCATCTGCAATGTCTTAGACTGTTGCTTTGATACATTGTTTGTCACTGTCTCGTGTGTGTGTGTGTGTGTGTGTGTGTGTGTGTGTGTGTGTGTGTGTGTGTGTGTGTGTGTGTGTGTGTGTGTGTGTGCGTGTTACCGTGAGTGGGGTGATGACGAGGCGAGGGCAGGCCCCCAGGTATTCATATCCATAGATGTAGGTGGACAGAGCCATCCTGGCCACACAGTTATCTAGGTCCAAGTCCCAGTAGTAACGCAGCTGCCTCTGCCACTCAAAGCTACTGCTGGAGTCAACCTACACACACACACACACACGCACGCACGCACGCACACACACACACACACACACACACACACAGACACAGACACAGACACACATACACACACACACACACGCACACACACACACACACACCCTTGGTCACTAATCAAGGTCAAGGCCAAATAAACTGTTATTTTTGATCAGACAAGTTGGATTTATGTAAAACTATCTTTTTGGAATGAACTACACTTCCCATGATGCAGTGGGTGGTTTGCAGGCCTTACAGTACCTTCCGGGCCACGAGGTCTGTGACAATGTCCCTGGCGTGCACGTCTACGGTGATGAGAGCTGTGATGATGTTACGGTGCAGGGTGGGGAGTTGGCCTCGAACCAGGGCTGCTAGGGCATTCAGCCTCTATAGACAGACAGACAGATAGATAGACAGACAGACAAGTAGGGAGGGAGGCAGGCAGACAGACAAGCAGACAGACAAGCAGACAGACAGATAAGTAGGGAGGGAGGCAGGCAGACAGACAGACAGGCAGACAGACAAGCAGACAGACAAGCAGACAGACAGATAAGTAGGGAGGGAGGCAGGCAGACAGACAAGCAGACAGACAGATAAGTAGGGAGGCAGGCAGGCAGACAGACAAGCAGACAGACAAGCAGACAGACAAATAAGTAGGGAGGGAGGCAGGCAGACAGACAAGCAGACAGACAAGCAGACAGACAGATAAGTAGGGAGGGAGGCAGGCAGACAGACAGGCAGACAGACAAGCAGACAGACAAGCAGACAGACAGATAAGTAGGGAGGGAGGCAGGCAGACAGACAAGCAGACAGACAGATAAGTAGGGAGGCAGGCATGCAGACAGACAAGCAGACAGACAAGCAGACAGACAAGCAGACAGACAGATAAGTAGGGAGGGAGGCAGGCAGAGAGACAAGCAGACAGACAAGTAGGGAGGGAGGCAGACAGACAGACAAGCAGACAGACAGATAAGCAGACAGACAGACAAGCAGACAGACAAGCAGACAGACAAGCAGACAGACAAGCAGACAGACAGATAAGTAGGGAGGGAGGCAGGCAGACAGACAAGCAGACAGACAGACAAGTAGGGAGGGAGGCAGACAGACAGACAAGCAGACAGACAGATAAGTAAGGAGGCAGGCAGACAGACAGACAAGCAGACAGACAAGCAGACAGACAGACACGAGGAGAATCATCAAATGATAAAAAACAAAAGTATTTCTATGAAGATAAGCATCTCTGTTCCAAGGTGTTGTCACCACTGTAGGCTGTTGAAAACAGTCATTGTGGACGGTCGTACATCAATGTTGACATATTCAAAGTCCTGCAGGGCCATGAAGTGGTCGTGGTCTCCCTCCAGACAGCCGTCCAGGTCTCTGCACCACATCAACTGACTGATGGTTAACACCACCTGGTGGACACAGAGGAACACTGCAGATGGACATTAACCTCTTACAGACACCAGGTTTACAACACATGATAAACATACAATAGGAATTCATTCATTTCTTCAGAGGCTACTCTCGTTGTTTGCTCTGGTAGTCAGCGATGGAGGTTAGTGTGTGTGTGTGTGTGTGTGTGTGTGTGTATACCTGTGAGGGGTGTCCAGCCACCACCCACTCCTCTCGTTCTTTACTCTGGTAGTCAGCGATGGAGGCCTTGCTGAGGCGGCGGAGGGAAGAGAACATGGCCTCCTCTACTTTACCCAGCCAGTCCTCTACGTTACCACGCGCCTTCAGACCTTTAGCCAGGCCCACCTACACACACACAGAATGAACACACACAAATACACACACACAGAATGAACACACACAAATACACACACACAGAATGAACACACACAAATACACACACACAGAATGAACAAACACAAATACACATACACAGAATGAACACACACAAATACACACACACCAAATATTGTAATGGAAGTCAAGGATAACATTTTCATTAAAAACTTTGTTACGTCCATCTTGACATCTGAAGATCCATCTGCAGTGACAGTGAAATAATCAACAGAGAGAAAGACAGGGAGGTCTCCTCTCCTTCAGGTGAGACCATGACCAGTTTATTACCTACCTTCTCTCTCTCAGGTGAGACCATGACCAGTATATTACCTACCTTCTCTCTCTCTCAGGTGAGACCATAACCAGTATATTACCTACCTTCTCTCTCTCTCAGGTGAGACCATGACCAGTATATTACCTACCTTCTCTCTCTCAGGTGAGAACATAACCAGTATATTACCTACCTTCTCTCTCTCTCAGGTGAGACCATGACCAGTATATTACCTACCTTCTCTCTCCTTCAGGTGAGACCATGACCAGTATATTACCTACCTTCTCTCTCTCTCAGGTGAGACCATGACCAGTATATTACCTACCTTCTCTCTCCTTCAGGTGAGACCATGACCAGTATATTACCTACCTTCTCTCTCCTTCAGGTGAGACCATGACCAGTATATTACCTACCTTCTCTCTCTCAGGTGAGACCATGACCAGTATATTACCTACCTTCTCTCTCCTTCAGGTGAGACCATGACCCGTATATTACCTACCTTCTCTCTCCTTCAGGTGAGACCATGACCAGTATATTACCTACCTTCTCTCTCCTTCAGGTGAGACCATGACCAGTATATTACCTACCTTCTCTCTCCTTCAGGTGAGACCATGACCAGTATATTACCTACCTTCTCTCTCTCAGGTGAGACCATGACCAGTATATTACCTACCTTCTCTCTCCTTCAGGTGAGACCATGACCAGTATATTACCTACCTTCTCTCTCTCTCAGGTGAGACCATGACCAGTATATTACCTACCTTCTCTCCTTCAGGTGAGACTATGACCAGTTTATTACCTATCTTCTCTCTCCTTCAGGTGAGACCATGACCAGTATATTACCTACCTTCTCTCCTTCAGGTGAGATCATGACCAGTATATTACCTACCTTCTCTCCTTCAGGTGAGACCAGGACCAGTATATTACCTACCTTATCTCTCTCTCAGGTGAGACCATGACCAGTATATTACCTACCTTCTCTCTCCTTCAGGTGAGACCATGACCAGTATATTACCTACCTTCTCTCTCCTTCAAGTGAGACCATGACCAGTATATTACCTACCTTCTCTCCTTCAGGTGAGACCATAACCAGTATATTACCTACCTTCTCTCCTTCAGGTGAGACCATGACCAGTATATTACCTTCTCTCCTTCAGGTGAGACCATGACCAGTATATTACCTTCTCTCCTTCAGGTGAGACCATGACCAGTATATTACCTTCTCTCCTTCAGGTGAGACCATAACCAGTATATTACCTACCTTCTCTCTCTCTCAGGTGAGACCATGACCAGTATATTACCTACCTTCTCTCTCCTTCAGGTGAGACCATGACCAGTATATTACCTACCTTCTCTCTCTCTCAGGTGAGACCATGACCAGTATATTACCTACCTTCTCTCTCTCTCTCAGGTGAGACCATGACCAGTATATTACCTTCTCTCTCTCTCAGGTGAGACCATGACCAGTATATTACCTACCTTCACTCTCTCAGGTGAGACCATGACCAGTTTATTACCTACCTTCTCTCTCTCTCTCTCAGGTGAGACCATGACCAGTATATTACCTTCTCTCTCTCAGGTGAGACCATGACCAGTATATTACCTTCTCTCTCTCAGGTGAGACCATGACCAGTATATTACCTACCTTCTCTCCTTCAGGTGAGACTATGACCAGTATATTACCTACCTTCTCTCTCCTTCAGGTGAGACCATGACCAGTATATTACCTACCTTCTCTCTCTCAGGTGAGACCATGACCAGTATATTACCTACCTTCTCTCCTTCAGGTGAGACCATGACCAGTATATTACCTACCTTCTCTCTCCTTCAGGTGAGAGCATGACCAGTATATTACCTACCTCCTCTCCTTCAGGTGAGATCATGACCAGTATATTACCTACCTTCTCTCCTTCAGGTGAGACCATGACCAGTATATTACCTACCTTCTCTCTCCTTCAGGTGAGAGCATGACCAGTATATTACCTACCTCCTCTCCTTCAGGTGAGACCATGACCCGTATATTACCTACCTTCTCTCTCTCAGGTGAGACCATAACCAGTATATTATCTACCTTCTCTCCTTCAGGTGATACCATGGCCAGAATGTCGTTGCTGTAGACCTTCTCCTGTTCTCCGTCTGCCGGCTGGGTTGTCATGGCGCCGGGGGGCGGAGGGGGCAGCAGGGCGAACTCCAGGCGGGCGATAGCATCAAAACACTTCCTGAGGTGGGGCTGAACGGCCTGGGGGTTCCTGGTCTGAGCCAAGATCTCCAGGAGCTCATCGTTGGACAGGAAGTAGAACCTGGGAACGGTACCGAGAGGCGGACACGTTGATTCATGAAGTGTCTTCCAACATTTCACCACAGGGAACATCACAACACAGTGAGACATGACATCAGCAGATTAACCAAGTGGTTCAGACGTTGACCACCAATCCTGGTCCTAGAGAGATACATGCAGACAGCAGAGTACCTGGGGAAGATGACTCTCTTGGACTCCAGGTAGGCCTCCAGACACTTCTGGATCTGGTCTAGCAGGGCGTTGTTGTTCTGGAAGATCTCCAGCAGACCTGTAGAGAGACAAAGAGAACAGGGGAGGGGAGGGGGGGTGATACCCCTCTCTCTCTCTCTCTCTGAGTGTGTGAGTGTGTGTGTGAGAGAGAGAGTTAGTTACCTGGCTGTGTAGCAGCCCTCAGAGCATTGGGAAGCCTGTTGACCTTCCTCATAATCTCCTTCCAGGACTTGTCCACCTGGAGGAACATCTTGGCTTCAGCAGGAAGCTGTCTCTGGATGTCTGGAGCACTGAAGATACTCTCCAGATACAGCCAGTTACGCTGACACGTCAGCCACTCTTCCTACAGGAGGGAGGGAGGGAGGGAGGGAGGGAGGGAGGGAGGGAGGGAGGGCGCGAGAGAGCGAGAGAGAGAGAGGGAGAGCGAGAGAGGGAGAGCAAGAGAGCGAGAGAGGGAGAGCGAGCGAGTGAGGGAGAGCGTGAGCGCGAGAGAGCGAGAGCGAGAGAGCGAGAGAGAGAGAGAGAGAGGTACATCAGTGAGAGAAAGAGGGATAGGATTAGAAGGGTAGAGGGGGAGAAGGAGGAGAGAATTACCTAGCATTTGATACATGACCATTTGCATTTGATACATGACCATTTGGCGTATAAAACAGCATCATCACACAGTCCCATCCATTTGATCTGGTCTCTAGTCTCTCACCTTGAGTTTAGCCAAAACAGTAAATGAATGTGATTGGTCTCGGTCTCACCAGTGTCTGGCTGAAGAGGTTTAGCTGCCTCTGCCACTCGTCTACTCTGGTCTTGATGGGGCCGACGTAGCGAGAGGACGCCACCGTGGCCATGTTGATGGTACTGTCATCCAGCAGCACCTGAATGTCATCAGTTCCTCCCAGGATGAACAGGTCTTTAGAGTCCCGGTGGGAGAGAACCGGAAACTCCGTGGTCTTCCAGGAATCCTCAACCTACACAGTGGGGTCGAGTTTAGACAATAGGAATTACAGGAAGTAGAACTACAACATGTTCTTCCTGGGTCTTTCCTACCTTTTTAAGGATGGTCTCCAGCGATGCCTCTCCTGAAGCCTGTCCTGACACCTGGAAGAGGAGAACCAGACTGGGTCAAACACTTTACTGTACAGCTTCTGTTTGGCCTGGTTCACCTGCTACAACGGAATGGATACAACTACATCAACAAGTCTGTTGTTGGTACCTCCTGTATGTCCATGTCATAGCAGATGTTACCTCCTGTATGTCCATGTCATAGCAGATGTTACCTCCTGTATGTCCATGTCATAGCAGATGTTACCTCCTGTATGTCCATGTCATAGCAGATGTTACCTCCTGTATGTCCATGTCATAGCAGATGTTACCTCCTGTATGTCCATGTCATAGCAGATGTTACCTCCTGTATGTCCATGTCATAGCAGATGTTACCTCCTGTATGTCCATGTCATAGCAGAGGGAGGGTGTTACCTCCTGTATGTCCATGTCATAGCAGAGGGAGGGTGGTACCTCCTGTATGTCCATGTCATAGCAGAGGGAGGGTGTTACCTCCTGTATGTCCATGTCATAGCAGAGGGAGGGTGTTACCTCCTGTATGTCCATGTCATAGCAGATGTTACCTCCTGTATGTCCATGTCATAGCAGAGGGAGGGTGTTACCTCCTGTATGTCCATGTCATAGCAGAGGGAGGGTGTTACCTCCTGTATGTCCATGTCATAGCAGAGGGAGGGTGGTACCTCCTGTATGTCCATGTCATAGCAGAGGGAGGGTGTTACCTCCTGTATGTCCATGTCATAGCAGAGGGAGGGTGTTACCTCCTGTATGTCCATGTCATAGCAGAGGGAGGGTGGTACCTCCTGTATGTCCATGTCATAGCAGAGGGAGGGTGTTACCTCCTGTATGTCCATGTCATAGCAGAGGGAGGGTGTTACCTCCTGTAAGTCCATGTCATAGCAGATGCTACCTCCTGTATGTCCATGTCATAGCAGAGGGAGGGTGTTACCTCCTGCATGTCCATGTCATAGCAGAGGGAGGGTGGTCCCTCCTGTATGTCCATGTCATAGCAGAGGGAGGGTGTTACCTCCTGTATGTCCATGTCATAGCAGATGTTACCTCCTGTATGTCCATGTCATAGCAGGTGTTACCTCCTGTATGTCCATGTCATAGCAGATGTTACCTCCTGTATGTCCATGTCATAGCAGGTGTTACCTCCTGTATGTCCATGTCATAGCAGATGTTACCTCCTGTATGTCCATGTCATAGCAGGTGTTACCTCCTGTATGTCCATGTCATAGCAGGTGTTACCTCCTGTATGTCCTTGTCATAGCAGATGTTACCTCCTGTATGTCCATGTCATAGCAGGTGTTACCTCCTGTATGTCCATGTCATAGCAGATGTTACCTCCTGTATGTCCATGTCATAGCAGGTGTTACCTCCTGTATGTCCATGTCATAGCAGATGTTACCTCCTGTATGTCAATGTCATAGCAGATGTTACCTCCTGTATGTCCATGTCATAGCAGGTGTTACCTCCTGTATGTCCATGTCATAGCAGATGTTACCTCCTGTATGTCCATGTCATAGCAGGTGTTACCTCCTGTATGTCCATGTCATAGCAGATGTTACCTCCTGTATGTCCATGTCATAGCAGATGTTACCTCCTGTATGTCCATGTCATAGCAGATGTTACCTCCTGTATGTCCATGTCATAGCAGGTGTTACCTCCTGTATGTCCATGTCATAGCAGATGTTACCTCCTGTATGTCCATGTCATAGCAGATGTTACCTCCTGTATGTCCATGTCATAGCAGATGTTACCTCCTGTATGTCCATGTCATAGCAGGTGTTACCTCCTGTATGTCCATGTCATAGCAGATGTTACCTCCTGTATGTCCATGTCATAGCAGATGTTACCTCCTGTATGTCCATGTCATAGCAGGTGTTACCTCCTGTATGTCCATGTCATAGCAGGTGTTACCTCCTGTATGTCCATGTCATAGCAGGTGTTACCTCCTGTATGTCCATGTCATAGCAGATGTTACCTCCTGTATGTCCATGTCATAGCAGATGGTACCTTCTGTATGTCCATGTCATAGCAGAGGGAGGGTGTTACCTCCTGTATGTCCATGTCATAGCAGAGGGAGGGTGGTACCTCCTGTATGTCCATGTCATAGCAGAGGGAGGGTGGTACCTCCTGTATGTCCATGTCATAGCAGACGTTACCTCCTGTATGTCCATGTCATAGCAGATGTTACCTCCTGTATGTCCATGTCATAGCAGATGTTACCTCCTGTATGTCCATGTCATAGCAGATGTTACCTCCTGTATGTCCATGTCATAGCAGATGTTACCTCCTGTATGTCCATGTCATAGCAGATGTTACCTCCTGTATGTCCATGTCATAGCAGGTGTTACCTCCTGTATGTCCATGTCATAGCAGATGTTACCTCCTGTATGTCCATGTCATAGCAGATGTTACCTCCTGTATGTCCATGTCATAGCAGATGTTACCTCCTGTATGTCCATGTCATAGCAGATGTTACCTCCTGTATGTCCATGTCATAGCAGATGTTACCTCCTGTATGTCCATGTCATAGCAGGTGTTACCTCCTGTATGTCCATGTCATAGCAGATGTTACCTCCTGTATGTCCATGTCATAGCAGATGTTACCTCCTGTATGTCCATGTCATAGCAGAGGGAGGGTGGTACCTCCTGTATGTCCATGTCATAGCAGATGTTACCTCCTGTATGTCCATGTCATAGCAGATGTTACCTCCTGTGTGTCCATGTCATAGCAGGTGTTACCTCCTGTATGTCCATGTCATAGCAGATGTTACCTCCTGTATGTCCATGTCATAGCAGATGTTACCTCCTGTATGTCCATGTCATAGCAGAGGGAGGGTGGTACCTCCTGTATGTCCATGTCATAGCAGATGTTACCTCCTGTATGTCCATGTCATAGCAGATGTTACCTCCTGTATGTCCATGTCATAGCAGGTGTTACCTCCTGTATGTCCATGTCATAGCAGATGTTACCTCCTGTATGTCCATGTCATAGCAGATGTTACCTCCTGTATGTCCATGTCATAGCAGAGGGAGGGTGGTACCTCCTGTATGTCCATGTCATAGCAGATGTTACCTCCTGTATGTCCATGTCATAGCAGATGTTACCTCCTGTATGTCCATGTCATAGCAGATGTTACCTCCTGTATGTCCATGTCATAGCAGGTGTTACCTCCTGTATGTCCATGTCATAGCAGATGTTACCTCCTGTATGTCCATGTCATAGCAGATGTTACCTCCTGTATGTCCATGTCATAGCAGAGGGAGGGTGGTACCTCCTGTATGTCCATGTCATAGCAGATGTTACCTCCTGTATGTCCATGTCATAGCAGGTGTTACCTCCTGTATGTCCATGTCATAGCAGATGTTACCTCCTGTATGTCCATGTCATAGCAGATGTTACCTCCTGTATGTCCATGTCATAGCAGAGGGAGGGTGGTACCTCCTGTATGTCCATGTCATAGCAGATGTTACCTCCTGTATGTCCATGTCATAGCAGGTGTTACCTCCTGTATGTCCATGTCATAGCAGATGTTACCTCCTGTATGTCCATGTCATAGCAGAGGGAGGGTGTTACCTCCTGTATGTCCATGTCTTAGCAGAGGGAGGGTGTTACCTCCTGTATCGCTTCGCTGTAGCTGAAGATGTTGAGTCCCTCTAGAGAGGCCAGAGTTTGAGGTTCCTCCAGGAGACTGGCCTCTATGACGGCCTCCAGAATCTCCCAGTGTCTGCCCTTCAGACACGGGTTACGCAGGTCTGTGATCACTGGGAGCTGGAGGGAGAAAAGACACACACGTTACACACACCCACAGCCAGGTAACACACACACACTCACACCCACAGCCAGGTAACACACACACACCCACAGCCAGGTAACACACACACACCCACACCCAGGTAACACACACACACACACACCCACAGCCAGGTAACACACACACACTCACACCCACAGCCAGGTAACACACACACACCCACACCCAGGTAACACACACACACACACAGCCAGGTAACCTACACACACCCACAGCCAGGTAACACACACACACCCACAGCCAGGTAACACACACACACACACACACACAGCCAGGTAACACACACACACACCCACAGCCAGGTAACACACACACACAGCCAGGTAACACACACACACCCCCACACCCACAGCCAGGTAACACACACACACACACCCACAGCCAGGTAACACACACACACACACACCCACAGCCAGGTAACACACACACACACACAGCCAGGTAACACACACCCACAGCCAGGTAACACACACCCACAGCCAGGTAACACACACACACCCACAGCCATGTAACACACACACACACACCCACAGCCAGGTAACACACACGTTACACACACCCACAGCCAGGTAACACACACGTTACACACACCCACAGCCAGGTAACACACACACACTGAGTGTACAAAACATTAGCAACACCTTCCTAATATTGAGTTGCCACCCCTTCTGACCTCAGAACAGCCTCAATTCATCAGGACATGGACTCTACCAGGTGTGGAAAGCGTTCCACAGGGAAGCTGGCCTAAGTTGACTCCAATGCTTCCCACAGTTGTGTCAAGTTGGCTGGATGTCCTTTAAGTGGTGGACCATTCTTGTTACACACAGGAAACTGTTGAGCATGAAAAACCTAGCAGCGTTGCAGTTCTTGACACACTCAAACTGGTGCACCTGGCTCCAACTACCATACCCCGTTCACACACTTAAATCTGTTGTCTTGTCCATTCACCCTCTGAATGGCACACACAATCCATGTCTCAATTGTCTCAAGGCTTAAACATCCTTCTTTAACCCGTCTCCTCCCCTTCATCTACACTGATTGAAGTGGATTTAACAAGTGACATCAATAAGGGATCATAGCTTTCACCTGGATTCACCTGGTCAGTCTGTCATGGAGAGAGCAGGTGTTCCTAATGTTTGTTCACTCATGCATATACAGTACATTACAGACCGTAACAAAAAACAACCTTCTGTCACACATCATATCGACATCAACTGGAGAGAATCATCCTACACACACACACATCATATCAACATCAACTGGAGAGAATCATCCTACACAACACACATCATATCGACATCAACTGGAGAGAATCATCCTACACAACACACATCATATCGACATCAACTGGAGAGAATCATCCTACACAACACACATCATATCGACAGCAACTGGAGAGAATCATCCTACACAACACACATCATATCGACATCAACTGGAGAGAATCATCCTACACAACACACATCATATCGACATCAACTGGAGAGAATCATCCTACACAACACACATCATACCTTCTCTCTCATGCCCTCAACGTGCTCTTTGAGTCGTGGAACCACACTGTTGGGTGGCAGGCCTTTCTCCAGCTGGTTCACACACTTGGCATATTTATTGACCTGGGCACTCAGAGTCTCTGGGTCCAACTCCTCAAACTTACACTGGGAGGGAGAGAGAGAAGGACAGGTGGGGTATACTACTGTTATTACATACACTGAGAAGACAGGTGGAGTATACTACTGTTATTACATACACTGAGAAGACAGGTGGAGTATACTACTGTTATTACATACACTGGGAAGACAGGTGGAGTATACTACTGTTATTACATACACTGAGAAGACAGGTGGAGTATACTACTGTTATTACATACACTGAGAAGACAGGTGGAGTATACTACTGTTATTACATACACTGAGAAGACAGGTGGAGTATACTACTGTTATTACATACACTGAGAAGACAGGTGGAGTATACTACTGTTATTACATACACTGAGAAGACAGGTGGAGTATACTACTGTTATTACATACACTGAGAAGACAGGTGGAGTATACTACTGTTATTACATACACTGAGAAGACAGGTGGAGTATACTACTGTTATTACATACACTGAGAAGACAGGTGGAGTATACTACTGTTATTACATACACTGAGAAGACAGGTGGAGTATACTACTGTTATTACATACACTGAGAAGACAGGTGGAGTATACTACTGTTATTACATACACTGAGAAGACAGGTGGTGTATACTACTGTTATTACATACACTGAGAAGACAGGTGGAGTATACTACTGTTATTACATACACTGAGAAGACAGGTGGAGTATACTACTGTTATTACATACACTGAGAAGACAGGTGGAGTATACTACTGTTATTACATACACTGAGAAGACAGGTGGAGTATACTACTGTTATTACATACACTGAGAAGACAGGTGGAGTATACTACTGTTATTACATACACTGAGAAGACAGGTGGAGTATACTACTGTTATTACATACACTGAGAAGACAGGTGGAGTATACTACTGTTATTACATACACTGAGAAGACAGGTGGAGTATACTACTGTTATTACATACACTGAGAAGACAGGTGGAGTATACTACTGTTATTACATACACTGAGAAGACAGGTGGAGTATACTACTGTTATTACATACACTGAGAAGACAGGTGGAGTATACTACTGTTATTACATACACTGGGAAGACAGGTGGAGTATACTACTGTTATTACATACACTGAGAAGACAGGTGGAGTATACTACTGTTATTACATACACTGAGAAGACAGGTGGAGTATACTACTGTTATTACATACACTGAGAAGACAGGTGGAGTATACTACTGTTATTACATACACTGAGAAGACAGGTGGAGTATACTACTGTTATTACATACACTGAGAAGACAGGTGGAGTATACTACTGTTATTACATACACTGAGAAGACAGGTGGAGTATACTACTGTTATTACATACACTGAGAAGACAGGTGGAGTATACTACTGTTATTACATACACTGAGAAGACAGGTGGAGTATACTACTGTTATTACATACACTGAGAAGACAGGTGGAGTATACTACTGTTATTACATACACTGAGAAGACAGGTGGAGTATACTACTGTTATTACATACACTGAGAAGACAGGTGGAGTATACTACTGTTATTACATACACTGAGAAGACAGGTGGAGTATACTACTGTTATTACATACACTGAGAAGACAGGTGGAGTATACTACTGTTATTACATACACTGAGAAGACAGGTGGAGTATACTACTGTTATTACATACACTGAGAAGACAGGTGGAGTATACTACTGTTATTACATACACTGAGAAGACAGGTGGAGTATACTACTGTTATTACATACACTGAGAAGACAGGTGGAGTATACTACTGTTATTACATACACTGAGAAGACAGGTGGAGTATACTACTGTTATTACATACACTGAGAAGACAGGTGGAGTATACTACTGTTACTACATACACTGAGAAGACAGGTGGAGTATACTACTGTTATTACATACACTGAGAAGACAGGTGGTGTATACTACTGTTATTACAAACACTGAGAAGACAGGTGGAGTATACTACTGTTATTACATACACTGAGAAGACAGGTGGAGTATACTACTGTTATTACATACACTGAGAAGACAGGTGGAGTATACTACTGTTATTACATACACTGAGAAGGAAGACACACAGGCAGAATATGTTGCTGTAGCCTCATTTTCGGACACAATCGCATCAACTTTTGCAGCGTGGTCAGAATGCAAAAGGTGAGACTTTGAGACAGCGAAGAATAGAGGAACAATCCCCTTTGTCAGAAGTGTATGGTAGGGAACACAGTGTCGTGTGTGTGATATCTAACCCCCTGCATGTTTCCATACTGTACCTCCATCCAGCCGGCCTGCAGGGCGTCCCACTCCTCCAGAGAGTCCCACAGCAGCTGTTTCAGTTTCACCTCCGCACTCAGCTCCTCTAACGCCTCGTACTTAGTCACCTCCACCTACAGAGGTCAGGAATTAGAGGTTAGAGAGGGGTCACTCATCTCCACTAACGCCTCATACTTAGTCACCTCCACCTACAGAGGTCAGGGGTTAGAGCTCAGAGAGGGGTCACTCATCTCCACTAACGCCTCATACTTAGTCACCTCCACCTACAGAGGCAAGGGGTTAGAGGTCAGAGAGGGGTCACTCATCTCCACTAACGCCTCATACTTAGTCTTCTCCACCTACAGAGGTCAGGGGTTAGAGGTCAGAGAGGGGTCACTGAGCTCTTCTAACGCCTCATACCTAGTCACCTCCACCTACAGAGGTCAGGGGTTAGAGCTCAGAGAGGGGTCACTCATCTCCACTAACGCCTCATACTTAGTCATCTCCACCTACAGAGGTCAGGGGTTAGAGGTCAGAGAGGGGTCACTCATCTCCACTAACGCCTCATACTTAGTCACCTCCACCTACAGAGGCAATGGGTTAGAGGTCAGAGAGGGACAACTCATCTCCACTAATGCCTCATACTTAGTCATCTCCACCTACAGAGTCAAGGGGTTAGAAGTCAGAGAGGGGTGACTCTACTTGAGGGTAGTGGATAAGACGGGTGCCAAGGCCAGGGAGAAAGGGGTCAATGAGGGATAGAGAATATAGGCATCCTTTGAAAGAGACACCTAATCTGAATTGCCTCAATCAATGCACATCCAGGTGTGAAAAAGTGCCAAAGGGAAGATACTTAAACGCACAACAGTAAGTTACTCTACATTTAACTATACTGTTTCTCTCAAGGAACAATGGTGAAAAGTGGTGTTTTACTGTCCTCTAGTGGTCAGAAGACGTACTGTATCCTATTACTCTGCATCTATGTATTGAATCGTATAGTATTGTATTGTATAGTAAGTATTGTATTGTAGAATATTGTATATAGTATGGTATAGGATAGTATGGTGCTGTAAAGTATGGTATAGGATAGTATGGTATTGTATAGTATTGTATTGCAGAACATTGTATTGTATAGTATGGTATAGTATGGTAGCGTATAGTATGGTATTCTAGAATATTGTATAGTATTGTATAGTATGGTATTGTATAGTATGCCGTTGTATAGTATTGTATAGTATGGTATAGGATAGTATGGTGTTGTATAGTATGGTATTGTAGAACATGGTAATGTATAGTATGATATAGTATAGTATGGTATAGTATTGTATTGTATAGTATGGTATAGTATGGTGTCGTATAGTATGGTATTGTAGAATATTGTATTGTATAGTATAGTATGGCATTGTATAGTATTGTATATTATGGTATTGTATAGTATGGTATAGTACAGTATAGTATGGTATTGCATAGTATTGTATAGTATTGTAGAATATCGCACTGTATAGTATAGCATCGTATAGTATGGTATGGCATAGTATGGTATTGTATAGCCTGGTATTGTATTGTATAGTTTGGTATAGTATGGTATTGTATTGTAAAGTAATGTATTGTAGAATATTGTATTGTTCAGTATGGTATAGTATGGTATTGTATTGTAGAATAGTGTATTGTATAGTATGGTACGGTACGATATCATATAGATGGTATTGTAGAATATTGTATTGCATAGTACGGTATGGCATAGTATGGCATTGTATAGCCTGGTATTGTATTGTATTATATTGTATTGTATAGTTTGGTATAGTATGGTATTGTAGAATATTGTATTGCATAGTATGGCATTGTATAGTATGGTATAGCATACTATGCTATAGTATTGTATAGTATTGTAGAATATAGTATTGTATAGTATTGTAGAATATTGTATTGTATAACATGGTATCGTATAGTATGGTATTGTATAGTATTGTAGAATATTGTACACTACTGTATAGTATGGTATTGTATAGTATGCTATTGTATAGTATTGTATAGTATGATATAGTATGGTATTGTATATTATTGTAGTGTATAGTATAGTATGGTATAGTATAGTGTGGTATAGTATGGTATTGTATTGTATAGTATGGTATTGTATAATATTGTGTAGTATCGTATAGTATGATATAGTATGGTTTTGCATATTATTGCATTGTAGAATATTGTATAGTATAGTATGGTAAAGTATGGTATAGTATTGTATAGTATTGTAGAATATTGTACACTACCGTATAGCATGGTATTGTATAGTATGGTATTGTATAGTATGGTATTGTATAGTATGGTATTGTATTGTATGGTAATGTATAGTATGGTATAGTATGGTACTGTATAGTATGGTATTGTATTGTATGGTATTGCATTGTATATTATGGTATAGTATGGTACAGTATAGTATGGTATTGTATTGTATTGTATAGTATGGTATTGTATAGTATAGTATTGTATAGTATCGTATAGTATGATATAGTATAGTATGGTATTGTATTGTATGGTATTGCATTGTATATTATGGTATAGTATGGTATTGTATTGTATTGTATAGTATGGTATTGTATAGTATTGTATAGTATCGTATAGTATGATAGTATGGTATTGTATATTATTGTATTGTAGAATATTGTATAGTATGGTATAGTATGGTATTGTATAGTATGGTATTGTATAGTATGGTAGTGTAGAATATTGTATTGTGTAGTATGGTACTGTATTGTATAGTATGGTATTGTAGTGTATAACATAGTATTGCATAGTATAGTATAGTATGGTGCTGTATAGTATGTTATTGTATTGTATGGTATTGCATTGTATAGTATGGTATAGTATGATATTGTATAGTATGGTATAGTATGGTACTGTATAGTATTGTATTGTATAGTATGGTACCGTATAGTATGGTATTGTATAGTATGCTATTGTATAGTATGGTAGTGTAGAATATTGTATTGTATAGTATGGTATAGTATTGTACGGCATTGCATTGTATAGTATGGTATAGTATGGTACTGTATTGTATAGTATGGTATTGTAGTGTATAGCATAGTATTGTATAGTATAGTATGGTACTGTATAGTATGGTATTGTAGTGTATAGCATAGTATTGTATAGTATAGTATGGTACTGTATAGTATGGTATTGTAGTGTATAGCATAGTATTGTATAGTATAGTATGGTACTGTATAGTATGGTATTGTATTGTATGGTATTGTATAGTATGGTATTGTATTGTATGGTATTGTATAGTATGGTATTGTATTGTATGGTATTGTATAGTATGGTATTGTATTGTATGGTATTGCATTGTATAGTATGGTATGGTATTGTATTGTATGGTATGGTATGGTAATGTATAGTATGGTATTGTATAGTATGGTATTGTACTGTATAGTATGGTATTGTACTGTATAGTATGGTACTGTAGAATATTGTATGGTATTGTATAGTATGGTATTGTATTGTATTGTATAGTATAGCATGGTATAGTATGGTACTGTATGGTATGGTATAGTATGGTATTGTATAGTATAGTATGGTACTGTAGAATATTGTATTGTATAGTATGGTATTGTATAGTATAGTATGGTATAGTATGGTACTGTAGAATATTGTATTGTATTGTACAGTATGGTATAGCATGGTACTGTAGAATATTGTATTGTGTTGTATAGTATAGTATGGTATAGTATGGTATTGTATAGTATTGTATAGTACGATATTGTATAGTATGGTATAGTATGGAACTGTAGAATATTGTATTGTATTGTATAGTATGGTATTGTATAGTATTGTATAGTATGGTATTGTATAGTATGGTATAGTATGGTACTGTAGAATATTGTATTGTATAGTATGGTATTGTATAGTATTGTATAGTACGATATTGTATAGTATGGTATAGTATGGAACTGTAGAATATTGTATTGTACAGTATGGTATTGTATAGTATGGTATAGTATAGTATGGTATAGTATGGTACTGTAGAATATTGTATTGTATAGTATGGTATTGTATAGTATAGTAGTACCTTGAAGTTCTTCTGGAAAGACTTGTACTGGAAGGCCTGGTTCTGCAGCTCGTCTATGGAGACCTGGACCTCGTCCAGCAGCAGACGGACCTTGGGACGCTCAGCGTTGATGTCCATGATCTGATTGTTCTGGGGAGCAGAGATCAACACATACACACAGTTATACATGGATCAGGGACGGGAAACTGTTTTACTCGCAGCAAAATGTCCCCTAGGGCCCCAAAAAGGCTAGGGCCGGCTCTGCCTGCGTGTGTGTATGGATGTTTATTTTACCTTTATTTTACTAGGCAAGTCAGTTAAGAACACATTCTTATTTTCAATGACGGCCTAGGAACAGTGGGTTAACTGCCTGTTCAGGGGCAGAACGACAGATTTGTACCTTGTCAGCTCGGGGGTTTGAACTTGAAACCTTCCGGTTACTAGTCCAACGCTCTAACCACTAGGCTACCCTGCCGCCCCTCCCTGGATGTGGGTATGCAGACCCGCGAGCCACTGCGGCCACTCACTATGAGTTCAGATTTTTAATGGCTCCAACCCCCATCAAAGTTGTCCCTCCCTGGTCTGGATCAAACCCATACACACCTCTATTTACCCTACTGTGACAGACTAAATTATCTTTTCAGGTCAGTTGATGTAGAGCACAACGACCTGGAGAAGAGGAACCTAGTTGTAAATGACTGTCACATCCAGAGACTGATGTCTACATTCTTAGCTTTTTACACAGTTATTTATAAAGCCTGTCTGGGAACAAACACTGACCCTTAGCGTGATGCTGAAGCTAGTGTGATACAATGCATCTGAACGTTGACCCTTGACCTCTACTTACCTGAGCCTGCTGTTTGACCCTCTTGACCTCCTTGTTGAGGTCGGTGATGTCCCGTTGGAGGTGGACACAGAACTTGTCCACGTTGGCGTCCTTCTCTCCCAAGGCCTTGTCGATGGCGTTGCGTATGCCGGTGACTGAGGGTTTCAGGGTGGCGTAGACGGCCAAGTCCTCAGGAGGGCTGGGCACGGAGTAGGAGTCTATCAGCTTGTACATCTGGCACACGGTCTCTGTCTGCTCGTCCAACCACTCCATCTGACACACAAACACACAGACCATGAAAGAACTGTCAGTGTTTACCCCAGATGTTTTCCTAGGCGGGCAATGCTGGCTGAAAACAGAAATTCGACTAAGTCCTTTCCCAGAAACATCCAAGAAAGACTTTCACCTGACAACATGAACCCAACACTACTGACTCCCTTGGTCATCTTTCCCAGTAGTTTGGTAATGAGTAATGTAACAATGACTACAGTGTGATACAAAGTGACAAAGTACTCTGGGTCTGAGTCCCCTACTCTGGTTCTGAGTCCCCTAATCTGGGTCTGAGTCCCCTACTCTGGGTCTGAGTCCAATACTCTGGGTCTGAGTCCCCTACTCTGGGTCTGAGTCCCCTACCCTGGGTCTGAGTCCCCTACTCTGGGTCTGAGTCCCCTACCCTGGGTCTGAGTCCCCTACTCTGGGTCTGAGTCCCCTACCCTGGGTCTGAGTCCCCTACTCTGGGTCTGAGTCCCCTACTCTGGGTCTGAGTCCCCTACTCTGGGTCTGAGTCCCCTACTCTGGGGCTGAGTCCCCTACTCTGGGTCTGCATCCCCTAATCTGGGTCTGAGTCCCCTAACCTGGTCTGAGTCCAATACTCTGGGTCTGAGTCCCCTACTCTGGGTCTGAGTCCCCTACTCTGGGTCTGAGTCCCCTACTCTGGGTCTGAGTCCCCTACTCTGGGTCTGAGTCCCCTACTCTGGGTTTGAGTCCCCTACTCTGGGGCTGAGTCCCCTACTCTGGGTCTGCATCCCCTAATCTGGGTCTGAGTCCCCTAACCTGGTCTGAGTCCCCTACTCTGGGTCTGCGTCCCTTACTCTGGGTCTGAGTCCCCTACTCTGGGGCTGAGTCCCCTACTCTGGGTCTGCATCCCCTAATCTGGGTCTGAGTCCCCTACTCTGGGTCTGAGTCCAATACTCTGGGTCTGAGTCCCCTACTCTGGGTCTGAGTCCCCTACTCTGGGTCTGCGTCCCTTACTCTGGGTCTGAGTCCCCTACTCTGGGTCTGAGTCCAATACTCTGGGTCTGAGTCCCCTACTCTGGGTCTGAGTCCAATACTCTGGGTCTGAGTCCCCTACTCTGGGTCTGAGTCCCCTACTCTGTGTCTGAGTCAAATACTCTGGGTCTGAGTCCCCTACTCTGGGTCTGAGTCCCCTAACCTGGGTCTGAGTCCCCTACCCTGGGTCTGAGTCCCCTACTCTGGGTCTGAGTCCCCTACCCTGGGTCTGAGTCCCCTACTCTGGGTCTGAGTCCCCTACCCTGGGTCTGAGTCCCCTACTCTGGGTCTGAGTCCCCTACTCTGGGTCTGAGTCCCCTACTCTGGGTCTGAGTCCCCTACTCTGGGGCTGAGTCCCCTACTCTGGGTCTGCATCCCCTAATCTGGGTCTGAGTCCCCTAACCTGGTCTGAGTCCAATACTCTGGGTCTGAGTCCCCTACTCTGGGTCTGAGTCCCCTACTCTGGGTCTGAGTCCCCTACTCTGGGTCTGAGTCCCCTACTCTGGGTCTGAGTCCCCTACTCTGGGTTTGAGTCCCCTACTCTGGGGCTGAGTCCCCTACTCTGGGTCTGCATCCCCTAATCTGGGTCTGAGTCCCCTAACCTGGTCTGAGTCCCCTACTCTGGGTCTGCGTCCCTTACTCTGGGTCTGAGTCCCCTACTCTGGGGCTGAGTCCCCTACTCTGGGTCTGCATCCCCTAATCTGGGTCTGAGTCCCCTACTCTGGGTCTGAGTCCAATACTCTGGGTCTGAGTCCCCTACTCTGGGTCTGAGTCCCCTACTCTGGGTCTGCGTCCCTTACTCTGGGTCTGAGTCCCCTACTCTGGGTCTGAGTCCAATACTCTGGGTCTGAGTCCCCTACTCTGGGTCTGAGTCCAATACTCTGGGTCTGAGTCCCCTACTCTGGGTCTGAGTCCCCTACTCTGTGTCTGAGTCAAATACTCTGGGTCTGAGTCCCCTACTCTGGGTCTGAGTCCCCTACCCTGGGTCTGAGTCCCCTACCCTGGGTCTGAGTCAAATACTCTGGGTCTGAGTCCCCTACTCTGGGTCTGAGTCCCCTACTCTGGGTCTGAGTCCCCTACCCTGGGTCTGAGGCCCCTACTCTGGGGCTGAGTCCCCTACTCTGGGGCTGTCCCCTACTCTGGGTCTGTCCCCTACTCTGGGTCTGAGTCCCCTACTCTGGGTCTGAGTCCCCTACTCTGGGTCTGCGTCGCCTACTCTGGGTCTGAGTCCTCTATTCTGGGTCTGAGTCGCCTACTCTGGGTCTGTCCCCTACTCTGGGTCTGAGTCCCGTACCCTGGGTCTGAGTCCCCTACTCTGGGTCTGAGTCCCCTACTCTGGGTCTGAGTCCCCTACTCTGGGGCTGAGTCCCCTACTCTGGGTCTGTCCCCTACTCTGGGTATGTCCCCTACTCTGGATCTGTCCCCTACTCTGGGTCTGAGTCGCCTACTCTGGGTCTGAGTCCCCTACTCTGGGTCTGAGTCCCCTACTCTGGGTCTGAGTCCCCTACTCTGGGGCTGAGTCCCCTACTCTGGGTCTGTCCCCTACTCTGGGTATGTCCCCTACTCTGGGTCTGAGTCCCCTACTCTGGATCTGTCCCCTACTCTGGTCTGAGTCCCCTACTCTGGGTCTGAGTCCCCTACTCTGGGGCTGAGTCCCCTACTCTGGGTCCGAGTCCCCTACTCTGGGTCCGAGTCCCCTACTCTGGGTCTGAGTCCCCTACTCTGGGACGGAGTCAGTCTCTTGAATGAAGAAGATGATGGCTCTGTGTGACCGTCAACCTTAACCTAATTCTCCTAACCTGCTACGTTCATTTTCCTAACCCTACTGCGTAAGTTCTCCTAACCTGCTACGTTCATTTTCCTAACCCTACTGCATAAGTTCTCCTAACCTGCAACGTTCATTTTCCTAACCCTACTGCGTAAGTTCTCCTAACCTGCAACGTTCACTTTCCTAACCCTATTGCGTAAGTTCTCCTAACCTGCTACGCTCATTTTCCTAACCCTACTGCGTAAGTTATCCTAACCTGCTACGTTCATTTTCCTAATCCTACTGCGTAAATTCTCCTAACCTGCTAAGTTAATTTTCCTAACCCTACTGTGTAAGTTCTCCTAACCTGCTACGTTCATTTTCCTAACCCTACTGCGTAAGTTCTCCTAACCTGCTACGTTCATATTCCTAATCCTACTGCGTAAATTCTCCTAACCTGCTACGTTCATTTTCCTAACCCTACTGCGTAAGTTCTCCTAACCTGCCACGAAAAAGTCAATTTTTACGAAAGCTGTATCCCTTCTAGACAAAACCGTCTCTTACCCGCTCCTGTATCTCCTCTAGGAAGGTGAGGGAGTTGACGAACTCTGTAGTTGCAGAGGGGATGAACTCCAGTTTGAACTGGGCATCCTGAGCCTCAGCGATGATGGCGTCGATCTTTCTCTTAGCCAGCAGGGGGAGCATGTCATTGATGGCCTGGAGGGGAGGGGGGGGGCAGCACAGGCATTATTGTTGGTCAGTGGATGGACGGCCCAATCCCAAATCCACCACTTGACCCTGGACTTGTGGAGAACCGAGAGGATTTGACATTTGTAAGCAATTTGGTAATAGCTCAAACTCGCCCTCTGATAGGTAGGCTAAGTGGAAGTTTATATTCATACATATTGCTAATACCAATGAATAAGTTTCAGATCTCCACAGTGCAAAGGCAGGGGGTGATTAACACTGGTAACACTGTTCCTCTCCTCCTACCTCCAGACAGCGTAGTGGTGAGGGGAGGAGCTTCCCTTTAAGCAGAGTGGTGTCTACCAGCAGCAGGCCCAGGTGCCTCTTCTGTTTGATGGCCAGGGCCTCTTTATGTTCGCTGTGGTACTTCTCCAGACTCTCAGCGAAGAACGCCACTCCTACAGGGAACAGGACCGGGTACAGAGTCACATGATGACTCTCTAGACCGTTTAAAAAAGAGAGATGGGTGAGTGTTGATTTGCCACTGTGATATATACAGAAAACGCCTAAAGGACCTCATTGGATCCAAAGGTCTGAATGAACTGAGACAAAATGGATATGCTGCTGTGGTATTTGTGTTGACTGTAGAAACTCAAAGCTATATACTGAAAATAAGTGCCTTGGCTAATCCATTTTCTCTGTTCCCCGGTAAGTTCATTGAATTGATGATGCTGGTGATGAAGAGCGTTGCTACGGTACCGTGATCCTGATCTCTGAGCGCGTCCAGGTCCAGACTCTCATTCTCTCTGTAGAAGACGCGGAAGCTCTCAAAGGTGCGCGCGTACACGCTGGCCGAGTCAAACGCAAACTGGAGCGATTGCTGAGAGGGAGCGAGAGGAGGAGGAAGAGGGAGACGAGGAGAGACAACAAAACAAACTTCTTAATGAGGCAGCCAGTTAGACGAACAGTCAGGGAATCAGGGCACAAGGACGAAGAGGCAAGACAACAAAACACTGAACTGTGAAAGGCATTTAACTGCCACAACAGATTTAAAGAGCTTTGCCATTAGGGATCATAATAGACACTAAGTTGACACCAAAATGTCCAAGACAATTACCATCCACTTAGCTCATTCAAATGACCTTTAAAAAGGACACAGAATGCTGACCTTGATGTCGAGGATGATGTTCAGGAGGTGTTTATCATCCTCTAACATGGCCTCCAGACCAGGACCTTCACCACACGTCTTCTCCTCCACCTGAATGGTAGTGGAATACAACCATGTTATGATAGGATAGTATTACATCTCCTCTACCTGAATGGTACAACCATGTTATGATAGGATAGTATTACATCTCCTCTACCTGAATGGTAGTGGAATACAACCATGTTATGATAGGATAGTATTACATCTCCTCTACCTGAATGGTAGTGGAATACAACCATGTTATGATAGGATAGTATTACATCTCCTCTACCTGAATGGTAGTGGAATACAACCATGTTATGATAGGATAGTATTACATCTCCTCTACCTGAATGGTACAACCATGTTATGATAGGATAGTATTACATCTCCTCTACCTGAATGGTACAACCATGTTATGATAGGATAGTATTACATCTCCTCTACCTGAATGACAGTGGAATACAACCATGTTATGATAGGATAGTATTACATCTCCTCTACCTGAATGGTAGTGGAATACAACCATGTTATGATAGGATAGTATTACATCTCCTCTACCTGAATGGTACAACCATGTTATGATAGGATAGTATTACATCTCCTCTACCTGAATGGTACAACCATGTTATGATAGGATAGTATTACATCTCCTCTACCTGAATGGTACAACCATGTTATGATAGGATAGTATTACATCTCCTCTACCTGAATGGTACAACCATGTTATGATAGGATAGTATTACATCTCCTCTACCTGAATGGTACAACCATGTTATGATAGGATAGTATTACATCTCCTCTACCTGAATGGTAGTGGAATACAACCATGTTATGATAGGATAGTATTACATCTCCTACACCTGAATGATAGTGGAATACAACCATGTTATGATAGGATAGTATTACATCTCCTCTACCTGAATGGTACAACCATGTTATGATAGGATAGTATTACATCTCCTCTACCTGAATGATACAACCATGTTATGATAGGATAGTATTACATCTCCTCTACCTGAATGATACAACCATGTTATGATAGGATAGTATTACATCTCCTCTACCTGAATGGTAGTGGAATACAACCATGTTATGATAGGATAGTATTACATCTCCTCTACCTGAATGGTACAACCATGTTATGATAGGATAGTATTACATCTCCTCTACCTGAATGGTAGTGGAATACAACCATGTTATGATAGGATAGTATTACATCTCCTCTACCTGAATGGTACAACCATGTTATGATAGGATAGTATTACATCTCCTCTACCTGAATGGTACAACCATGTTATGATATGATAGTATTACATCTCCTCTACCTGAATGGTAGTGGAATACAACCATGTTATGATAGGATAGTATTACATCTCCTCTACCTGAATGGTACAACCATGTTATGATAGGATAGTATTACATCTCCTCTACCTGAATGGTAGTGGAATACAACCATGTTATGATAGGATAGTATTACATCTCCTCTACCTGAATGGTACAACCATGTTATGATAGGATAGTATTACATCTCCTCTACCTGAATGATAGTGGAATACAACCATGTTATGATAGGATAGTATTACATCTCCTCTAACTGAATGGTAGTGGAATACAACCATGTTATGATAGGATAGTATTACATCTCCTCTACCTGAATGGTAGTGGAATACAACCATGTTATGATAGGATAGTATTACATCTCCTCTACCTGAATGGTACAACCATGTTATGATAGGATAGTATTACATCTCCTCTACCTGAATGGTAGTGGAATACAACCATGTTATGATAGGATAGTATTACATCTCCTCTACCTGAATGGTAGTGGAATACAACCATGTTATGATAGGATAGTATTACATCTCCTCCACCTGAATGGTACAACCATGTTATGATAGGATAGTATTACATCTCCTCTAACTGAATGGTAGTGGAATACAACCATGTTATGATAGGATAGTATTACATCTCCTCTACCTGAATGGTACAACCATGTTATGATAGGATAGTATTACATCTCCTCTACCTGAATGGTAGTGGAATACAACCATGTTATGATAGGATAGTATTACATCTCCTCTACCTGAATGGTAGTGGAATACAACCATGTTATGATAGGATAGTATTACATCTCCTCTACCTGAATGGTACAACCATGTTATGATAGGATAGTATTACATCTCCTCTACCTGAATGGTAGTGGAATACAACCATGTTATGATAGGATAGTATTACATCTCCTCTACCTGAATGGTAGTGGAATACAACCATGTTATGATAGGATAGTATTACATCTCCTCTACCTGAATGGTACAACCATGTTATGATAGGATAGTATTACATCTCCTCTACCTGAATGGTAGTGGAATACAACCATGTTATGATAGGATAGTATTACATCTCCTCTACCTGAATGGTACAACCATGTTATGATAGGATAGTATTACATCTCCTCTACCTGAATGGTACAACCATGTTATGATAGGATAGTATTACATCTCCTCTACCTGAATGGTAGTGGAATACAACCATGTTATGATAGGATAGTATTACATCTCCTCTACCTGAATGGTACAACCATGTTATGATAGGATAGTATTACATCTCCTCTACCTGAATGGTAGTGGAATACAACCATGTTATGATAGGATAGTATTACATCTCCTCTACCTGAATGGTACAACCATGTTATGATAGGATAGTATTACATCTCCTCTACCTGAATGGTAGTGGAATACAACCATGTTATGATAGGATAGTATTACATCTCCTCCACCTGAATGGTACAACCATGTTATGATAGGATAGTATTACATCTCCTCTACCTGAATGGTACAACCATGTTATGATAGGATAGTATTACATCTCCTCTACCTGAATGGTAGTGGAATACAACCATGTTATGATAGGATAGTATTACATCTCCTCTACCTGAATGGTACAACCATGTTATGATAGGATAGTATTACATCTCCTCTACCTGAATGGTAGTGGAATACAACCATGTTATGATAGGATAGTATTACATCTCCTCTACCTGAATGATAGTGGAATATAACCATGTTATGATAGGATAGTATTACATCTCCTCTACCTGAATGGTAGTGGAATACAACCATGTTATGATAGGATAGTATTACATCTCCTCTACCTGAATGGTAGTGGAATACAACCATGTTATGATAGGATAGTATTACATCTCCTCTACCTGAATGATACAACCATGTTATGATAGGATAGTATTACATCTCCTCTACCTGAATGGTAGTGGAATACAACCATGTTATGATAGGATAGTATTACATCTCCTCTACCTGAATGATAGTGGAATACAACCATGTTATGATAGGATAGTATTACATCTCCTACACCTGAATGGTAGTGGAATACAACCATGTTATGATAGGATAGTATTACATCTCCTCTACCTGAATGGTAGTGGAATACAACCATGTTATGATAGGATAGTATTACATCTCCTCTACCTGAATGATAGTGGAATATAACCATGTTATGATAGGATAGTATTACATCTCCTCTACCTGAATGGTACAACCATGTTATGATAGGATAGTATTACATCTCCTCTACCTGAATGGTACAACCATGTTATGATAGGATAGTATTACATCTCCTCTACCTGAATGGTAGTGGAATACAACCATGTTATGATAGGATAGTATTACATCTCCTCTACCTGAATGGTACAACCATGTTATGATAGGATAGTATTACATCTCCTCTACCTGAATGGTAGTGGAATACAACCATGTTATGATAGGATAGTATTACATCTCCTCTACCTGAATGGTACAACCATGTTATGATAGGATAGTATTACATCTCCTCTACCTGAATGGTACAACCATGTTATGATAGGATAGTATTACATCTCCTCTACCTGAATGGTAGTGGAATACAACCATGTTATGATAGGATAGTATTACATCTCCTCTACCTGAATGGTACAACCATGTTATGATAGGATAGTATTACATCTCCTCTACCTGAATGGTACAACCATGTTATGATAGGATAGTATTACATCTCCTCTACCTGAATGGTAGTGGAATACAACCATGTTATGATAGGATAGTATTACATCTCCTCTACCTGAATGGTACAACCATGTTATGATAGGATAGTATTACATCTCCTCCACCAGAATGATAGTGGAATACAACCATGTTATGATAGTTATGATAGGATAGTATTACTAACTGGACAACAGCCATCTTATCATTGCTTTTAATTCTAGAACTAGGTTAAATCTGTGTCTGGAAAACTGTCCCCAAAAACTACAACTAAACTAAATAACAGCCTTGTCTTCGGTGAGCTAAGACCTGCACTGGACTTGTTCCTACAAGCACGGACGTTGCTGATAGCTACTTTGAGGAAAAATGTACTCACTATTACAGGTGTAGTTGTCTCACTATAACAGGTGTAGTTGTCTCACTATAACAGGTGTAGTTGTCTCACTATAACAGGTGTAGTTGTCTCACTATAACAGGTGTAGTTGTCTCACTATAACAGGTGTAGTTGTCTCACTATAACAGGTGTAGTTGTCTCACTATAACAGGTGTAGTTGTCTCACTATAACAGGTGTAGTTGTCTCACTATAATAGGTGTAGTTGTCTCACTATAACAGGTGTAGTTGTCTCACTATAACAGGTGTAGTTGTCTCACTATAACAGGTGTAGTTGTCTCACTATAACAGGTGTAGTTGTCTCACTATAACAGGTGTAGTTGTCTCACTATAACAGGTGTAGTTGTCTCACTATAACAGGTGTAGTTGTCTCACTATAACAGGTGTAGTTGTCTCACTATAACAGGTGTAGTTGTCTCACTATAACAGGTGTAGTTGTCTCACTATAACAGGTGTAGTTGTCTCACTATAACAGGTGTAGTTGTCTCACTATAACAGGTGTAGTTGTCACACCGAGCTTACTGTAAGATAAAAAAAATGCTTTTTATGCTAATTAGCTTTTTTATGCTAAAATGCTTTTTATGCTAATTAGCTTTTTTATGCTAAAATGCTTTTTATGCTAATTAGCTTTTTATGCTAATTAGTCAACGGTAGTGTTTCACACCTTGCTGTTGATCATGGGCTGAGTGAAGGCATCAAAGTAGGAGTCAGTCACCAGCACAACTAATGACAACACCGTCTCCTGGAACCTAGAGATGATCTCTGACACACACTCCTGTTAGGGGAATATACACACACACACACACAGCCACACTCACAGGCACACACACATGCACAGACACACAACACACACACGACACACATGCACAGACACACACACAGTCAGACACGCAAACAAAAACACAGGCACATGCATAAAGAGAGAGCGAGAGAGAGATACATTGTTACAAACAAAAAAAAGTAACAAATTCTGAGCCATATTGACATGTTGCAGAACGATGACATCTTCGGTGAGCTGAAAGGTGAGAGGTCAGGGGTTACAGACCTGGAAGAGGTCTACGGAGGGTTCGTAGGTCAGAGCGTGGGTCTCCAGCATCAGCTCCGACACAAACATGGGTAGAAGATGAACTGCCTCCACTGTGGGCTCTGTAGCCTGAGGTACACACACACACACACACACAAACACACCACACACACACACACACACACACACACACACACACACACCACACACACACACACACACACACACACACACAGGGGTTAATACACAGTTAAAGGGGAAGGGATTGTCACAACAAAAGGAACCCACTATTCTGTTTAGTAAGCGTTTTTAGAAGGATGCAGGCAGAAAGCTGACTGTATTCTCCATTCTACAAGACAGACGATAACACCTGTTACACACTGTCCCTCTGTAGCTTTAAACTCTCCTAAACAGGCCTCTGGTTTCAGAAAGCCTAGTGGTCCACTGGAGGATCTCCATTGAGACGAGTTGGCTGAAAACGTAATGATGCTGGCCCATCGAAGGGGCTGGACGCCGTGGAGCTGCCATGTGGAGAATCCTAGTTGTATCTTGTTACTGATACCATGTCGTTTTGACTCATAGCTAATCAACAACTGGCACAATGTATTTGAGAGACAAAAAGGTGGTCATTGTTTAAATGTATTTATGTTGTCAATAAACACGAAGCCAACCGTGTCTGTTTAGCTCCATAGTTGCTTTTTAGTCCGCGCAGGATGAGGCTACATCCACGTCTGAGAAAGTGTCCCAGAAGCCTTTTTCAACCCTCTCCACAGCCACCTTCATGTAGCCGCTCTGAACTACCTCACCTGAGTCACCAGGTCAACGTTCTGGTGATTAGTTGACCGGTTGAATCACGTGGACTAGTTCTGGGAATAGATCAAATCCATGGAACGGCTGTGGGTCCCAGACGAGAGGTCTGAAACGGTCTTGCTGTACCTTCCTGTCGGAGTCCTCCGTGGCTCCACCTCCGTCTCCAGCAGCAGCAGCGACAGCAGCATCGGTGTCGGCCCAGCTGTGGATGACAGCGTGTGTTGGGGTGTGTTGGATCTGGTCCTGCAGGACGGCCAGTAGTTTGGCCACAGAGTTCACAGCCAGGATGTGCATGGTGTTCACCATCAGGTAGTCAGCCAACCGGATGAAACTGGAACAAGACAGAGTAGGAAGGGGGCTCCTTCACAGCACCTCCACAGGTAAAGCACTCCAGCTCAACGTACAGGTAGAAATGGGACGTGTGAGTGTGTGTGTGTGTGTGTGTGTGCGTGTGTGCACGTGCGTGCGCGTGTGCGCGTGCACGTGCGTGTGTGTGTGTGTGAGTGATACCCACCAGGTGAGGCGTCTACAGTGGTACCTCTTGTTGGCCTGTTCTGTGTAACTCATCTTCTCTGGAGCCTCTTCAAACAGCAGCTCAATCTCAGGTGTTCCCTCTGGAGTACACACACTTCAGACTCACTCTACTGTCTGTTCCCTCTGGAGTACACACACTTCAGACTCACTCTACTGTCTGTTCCCTCTGGAGTACACACACTTCAGACTCACTCTACTGTCTGTTCCCTCTGGAGTACACACACTTCAGACTCACTCTACTGTCTGTTCCCTCTGGAGTACACACACTTCAGACTCACTCTACTGTCTGTTCCCTCTGGAGTACACACACTTCAGACTCACTCTACTGTCTGTTCCCTCTGGAGTACACACACTTCAGACTCACTCTACTGTCTGTTCCCTCTGGAGTACACACACTTCAGACTCACTCTACTGTCTGTTCCCTCTGGAGTACACACACTTCAGACTCACTCTACTGTCTGTTCCCTCTGGAGTACACACACTTCAGACTCACTCTACTGTCTGTTCCCTCTGGAGTATACACACTTCAGACTCACTCTACTGTCTGTTCCCTCTGGAGTACACACACTTCAGACTCACTCTACTGTCTGTTCCCTCTGGAGTATACACACTTCAGACTCACTCTACTGTCTGTTCCCTCTGGAGTACACACACTTCAGACTCACTCTACTGTCTGTCCCCTCTGGAGTACACACACTTCAGACTCACTCTACTGTCTGTCCCCTCTGGAGTACACACACTTCAGACTCACTCTACTGTCTGTCCCCTCTGGAGTACACACACTTCAGACTCACTCTACTGTCTGTTCCCTCTGGAGTACACACACTTCACACTCACTCTACTGTCTGTTCCCTCTGGAGTATACACACTTCAGACTCACTCTACTGTCTGTTCCCTCTGGAGTACACACACTTCAGACTCACTCTACTGTCTGTTCCCTCTGGAGTACACACACTTCAGACTCACTCTACTGTCTGTCCCCTCTGGAGTACACACACTTCAGACTCACTCTACTGTCTGTTCCCTCTGGAGTACACACACTTCACACTCACTCTACTGTCTGTTCCCTCTGGAGTATACACACTTCAGACTCACTCTACTGTCTGTTCCCTCTGGAGTACACACACTTCTACTTTTTTGTGATGTAGTTATAGTCAGGTGTGTGTGTACCTGTGATGTAGTTATAGTCAGGTGTGTGTGTACCTGTGATGTAGTTATAGTCAGGTGTGTGTGTACCTGTGATGTAGTTATAGTCAGGTGTGTGTGTACCTGTGATGTAGTTATAGCCAGGTGTGTGTGTGTGTTTACCTGTGTTGTAGTTATAGTCAGGTGTGTGTGTGTGTTTACCTGTGATGTAGTTATAGTCAGGTGTGTGTGTACCTGTGATGTAGTTATAGTCAGGTGTGTGTGTACCTGTGATGTAGTTATAGTCAGGTGTGTGTGTACCTGTGATGTAGTTATAGTCAGGTGTGTGTGTACCTGTGATGTAGTTATAGTCAGGTGTGTGTGTGTGTTTACCTGTGTTGTAGTTATAGTCAGGTGTGTGTGTACCTGTGTTGTAGTTATAGTCAGGTGTGCGTATGTACCTGTGTTGTAGTTATAGTCAGGTGTGTGTGTACATGTGAGTCAGGTGTGTGTGTACTTGTGTTGTAGTTATAGTCAGGTGTGTGTGTACTTGTGTTGTAGTTATAGTCAGGTGTGTGTGTACCTGTGTTGTAGTTATAGTCAGGTGTGTGTGTACCTGTGTTGTAGTTATAGTCAGGTGTGTCTGTACCGGTGTTGTAGTTATAGTCAGGTGTGTGTGTACCTGTGTTGTAGTTATAGTCAGGTATGTGTGTACCTGTGTTGTAGTTATAGGCAGGTGTGTGTGTACCTGTGTTGTAGTTGTAGTCAGGTGTGTTTGTGTACCTGTGTTGTAGTTATAGTCAGGTGTGTGTGTGTACCTGTGTTGTAGTTATAGTCAGGTGTGTGTGTGTACCTGTGTTGTAGTTATAGTCAGGTGTGTGTGTGTACCTGTGTTGTAGTTATAGTCAGGTGTGTGTGTGTACCTGTGTTGTAGTTGTAGTCAGGTGTGTGTGTACCTGTGTTGTAGTTATAGTCAGGTGTGTGTGTGTGTACCTGTGTTGTAGTTATAGTTAGGTGTGTGTGTGTACCTGTGTTGTAGTTATAGTCAGGTGTGTGTGTGTACCTGTGTTGTAGTTATAGTCAGGTGTGTATCCTGCCTCCAACATGGCCGTGTGACAGGCGCTCCTGGCCACCTCCTTTACCAGCTCCCTGAACTCTTCCAGACGAGAAGATACCTGCACACACACACACACACACAAGTTGCCATGTAAAGGGACAGACACACATGTAACAGTACTGCATCCTGGGCTCCAACCAGGCCCCCTCAGAACTGTCACCCACACGGCATCGCCACACAGATGCTGAGGCTCTTGCGGCGTAAGGGAAACGTTTACTTCAAGGTGTCAGCACGGGTGTCAGCGCGGGTGTCAGCGCGGGTGACGTCACTGATTGAACACGACTAGCGTGCACCGCTAACATGCTAGCCATTTCAAATCTGATACACATGAACAATGAAAGGAGAACTGCACACTAGGAGCTCAGACGCAATAATGTAATAACCTAACATCCAACATCTGGACAGACAAGCTTTATCAGGGTAAAACACTGCAGGGTGACTAGTTTATAGTGTTAAAGGACAGACACACAGAGAATATGTCATGTAAAGGAACAGACACACAGAGAATATGTCATGTAAAGGAACAGACACACAGAGAATATGTCATGTAAAGGAACAGACACACAGATAATATGTCATGTAAAGGAACAGACACACTTCATGTAAAGGAACAGACACACAGAGAATATGTCATGTAAAGGAACAGACACACAGAGAATATGTCATGTAAAGGAACAGACACACACAGAGAATATGTCATGTAAAGGAACAGACACACAGAGAATATGTCATGTAAAGGAACAGACACACAGAGAATATGTCATGTAAAGGAACAGACACACACAGAATATGTCATGTAAAGGAACAGACACACAGAGAATATGTCATGTAAAGGAACAGACACACAGAGAATATGTCAAGTAAAGGAACAGACACACAGAGAATATGTCATGTAAAGGAACAGACACACACAGAGAATATGTCATGTAAAGGAACAGACACACAGATAATATGTAATGTAAAGGAACAGACACACAGAGAATATGTCATGTAAAGGAACAGACACACACAGAGAATATGTCATGTAAAGGAACAGACACACAGATAATATGTAATGTAAAGGAACAGACACACTTCATGTAAAGGAACAGACACACACAGAATATGTCATGTAAAGGAACAGACACACAGAGAATATGTCATGTAAAGGAACAGACACACAGAGAATATGTCATGTAAAGGAACAGACACACAGAGAATATGTCATGTAAAGGAACAGACACACTTCATGTAAAGGAACAGACACACACAGAATATGTCATGTAAAGGAACAGACACACAGAGAATATGTCATGTAAAGGAACAGACACACAGAGAATATGTCATGTAAAGGAACAGACACACATAGAATATGTCATGTAAAGGAACAGACACACACAGAATATGTCATGTAAAGGAACAGACACACACAGAATATGTCATGTAAAGGAACAGACACACACAGAGAATATGTCATGTAAAGGAACAGACACACAGAGAATATGTCATGTAAAGGAACAGACACACAGAGAATATGTCATGTAAAGGAACAGACACACAGAGAATATGTCATGTAAAGGAACAGACACACTTAATGTAAAGGAACAGACACACAGAGAATATGTCATGTAACGGAACAGACACACAGAGAATATGTCATGTAAAGGAACAGACACGTCATGTAAAGGAACAGACACACAGAGAATATGTCATGTAAAGGAACAGACACACAGAGAATATGTCATGTAAAGGAACAGACACACAGAGAATATGTCATGTAAAGGAACAGACACACAGAGAATATGTCATGTAAAGGAACAGACACACACAGAATATGTCATGTAAAGGAACAGACACACAGATAATATGTCATGTAAAGGAACAGACACACTTCATGTAAAGGAACAGACACACAGAGAATATGTCATGTAAAGGAACAGACACACAGAGAATATGTCATGTAAAGGAACAGACACACAGATAATATGTCATGTAAAGGAACAGACACACTTCATGTAAAGGAACAGACACACACAGAATATGTCATGTAAAGGAACAGACACACAGAGAATATGTCATGTAAAGGAACAGACACACACAGAATATGTCATGTAAAGGAACAGACACACACAGAATATGTCATGTAAAGGAACAGACACACAGAGAATATGTCATGTAAAGGAACAGACACACACAGAATATGTCATGTAAAGGAACAGACACACACAGAATATGTCATGTAAAGGAACAGACACACAGAGAATATGTCATGTAAAGGAACAGACACACACAGAATATGTCATGTAAAGGAACAGACACACACAGAATATGTCATGTAAAGGAACAGACACACAGAGAATATGTCATGTAAAGGAACAGACACACAGAGAATATGTCATGTAAAGGAACAGACACACAGAGAATATGTCATGTAAAGGAACAGACACACAGAGAATATGTCAAGTAAAGGAACAGACACACAGAGAATATGTCATGTAAAGGAACAGACACACAGAGAATATGTCATGTAAAGGAACAGACACACACAGAATATGTCATGTAAAGGAACAGACACACACAGAATATGTCATGTAAAGGAACAGACACACAGAGAATATGTCATGTAAAGGAACAGACACACACAGAATATGTCATGTAAAGGAACAGACACACAGAGAATATGTCATGTAAAGAAACAGACACACACAGAATATGTCATGTAAAGGAACAGACACACAGAGAATATGTAATGTAAAGGAACAGACACACAGAGAATATGTCATGTAAAGGAACAGACACACACAGAGAATATGTCATGTAAAGGAACAGACACACAGAGAATATGTCATGTAAAGGAACAGACACACAGAGAATATGTCAAGTAAAGGAACAGACACACAGAGAATATGTCATGTAAAGGAACAGACACACAGAGAATATGTCATGTAAAGGAACAGACACACAGAGAATATGTCATGTAAAGGAACAGACACACAGAGAATATGTCATGTAAAGGAACAGACACACAGAGAATATGTCATGTAAAGGAACAGACACACACAGAATATGTCATGTAAAGGAACAGACACACAGAGAATATGTAATGTAAAGGAACAGACACACAGAGAATATGTCATGTAAAGGAACAGACACACAGAGAATATGTCATGTAAAAGAACAGACACACAGAGAATATGTCATGTAACGGTACAGACACACTTCATGTAAAGGGACAGACACACAGAGAATATGTCATGTAACGGTACAGACACACTTCATGTAAAGGGACAGACACACAGAGAATATGTCATGTAACGGTACAGACACACTTCATGTAAAGGGACAGACACACAGAGAATATGTCATGTAACGGTACAGACACACTTCATGTAAAGAGACAGACACACAGAGAATATGTCATGTAAAGGAACAGACACACAGAGAATATGTCATGTAAAAGAACAGACACACAGAGAATATGTAATGTAAAGGAACAGACACACAGAGAATATGTCATGTAAAGGAACAGACACACAGAGAATATGTCATGTAAAGGAACAGACACACAGAGAATATGTCATGTAAAAGAACAGACACACAGAGAATATGTCATGTAACGGTACAGACACACTTCATGTAAAGGGACAGACACACAGAGAATATGTCATGTAACGGTACAGACACACTTCATGTAAAGGGACAGACACACAGAGAATATGTCATGTAACGGTACAGACACACTTCATGTAAAGGGACAGACACACAGAGAATATGTCATGTAACGGTACAGACACACTTCATGTAAAGAGACAGACACACAGAGAATATGTCATGTAAAGGAACAGACACACAGAGAATATGTCATGTAAAAGAACAGACACACAGAGAATATGTCATGTAACGGTACAGACACACTTCATGTAAAGGGACAGACACACAGAGAATATGTCATGTAACGGTACAGACACACTTCATGTAAAGGGACAGACACACAGAGAATATGTCATGTAAAGGGACAGACACATCATGTAAAGAGACAGACAGACTGCGTACCTCCTCCAGCTGGTTGTACTGAGCCTCCTGGAACTCCTCCAGAGTGTATGTGTGATCTTTCAGAATGTGACAAAGCCCCATGTCACTGATCCTGTAGCACATCTCTCTGATGTTCAGCAACGCCGGACGCAGAGACTGGAAACACACACAGCTGTTACTGCTCCTTCCTGTTATCTTAAAATAACTACCTAGTTGGGTTCCATTACACACAGCTTTTAACGCTCCTTCCTGTTATCTTAAAATAACTACCTAGTTGGGTTCCATTACACACAGCTGTTACTGCTCCTTCCTATTATCTTAAAATAACTACCTAGTTGGGTTCCATTATACACAGCTGTTACTGCTGCTTCCTGTTATCTTAAAATAACTACCTAGTTGGGTTCCATTACACACAGCTGTTACTGCTCCTTCCTGTTATCTTAAAATAACTACCTAGTTGGGTTCCATTACACACAGCTGTTACTGCTCCTTCCTGTTATCTTAAAATAACTACCTAGTTGGGTTCCATTACACACAGCTTTTACTGCTCCTTCCTATTATCTTAAAATAACTACCTAGTTGGGTTCCATTACACACAGCTGTTACTGCTCCTTCCTATTATCTTAAAATAACTACCTAGTTGGGTTCCATTATACACAGCTGTTACTGCTCCTTCCTGTTATCTTAAAATAACTACCTAGTTGGGTTCCATTATACACAGCTGTTACTGCTGCTTCCTGTTATCTTAAAATAACTACCTAGTTGGGTTCCATTATACACAGCTGTTACTGCTGCTTCCTGTTATCTTAAAATAACTACCTAGTTGGGTTCCATTACACACAGCTGTTACTGCTCCTTCCTATTATCTTAAAATAACTACCTAGTTGGGTTCCATTACACACAGCTGTTACTGCTCCTTCCTATTATCTTAAAATAACTACCTAGTTGGGTTCCATTATACACAGCTGTTACTGCTCCTTCCTATTATCTTAAAATAACTACCTAGTTGGGTTCCATTATACACATCTGTTACTGCTCCTTCCTGTTATCTTAAATTAACTACCTAGTTGGGTTCCAGTATACACAGCTGTTACTGCTCCTTCCTGTTATCTTAAAATAACTACCTAGTAGGGTTCCATTATACACAGCTGTTACTGCTTCTTCCTGTTATCTTAAAATAACTACCTAGTTGGGTTCCATTACACACAGCTGTTACTGCTCCTTCCTGTTATCTTAAAATAACTACCTAGTTGGGTTCCATTATACACAGCTGTTACTGCTCCTTCCTGTTATCTTAAAATAACTACCTAGTTGGGTTCCATTACACACAGATGTTACTGCTGCTTCCTGTTATCTTAAAATAACTACCTAGTTGGGTTCCATTACACACAGCTGTTACTGCTCCTTCCTATTATCTTAAAATAACTACCTAGTTGGGTTCCATTATACACAGCTGTTACTGCTCCTTCCTGTTATCTTAAAATAACTACCTAGTTGGGTTCCATTACACACAGCTGTTACTGCTGCTTCCTGTTATCTTAAAATAACTACCTAGTTGGGTTCCATTACACACAGCTGTTACTGCTCCTTCCTATTATCTTAAAATAACTACCTAGTTGGGTTCCATTATACACAGCTGTTACTGCTCCTTCCTATTATCTTAAAATAACTACCTAGTTGGGTTCCATTACACACAGCTGTTACTGCTCCTTCCTGTTATCTTAAAATAACTACCTAGTTGGGTTTCATTATACACAGCTGTTACTGCTCCTTCCTGTTATCTTAAAATAACTACCTAGTTGGGTTCCATTATATGAACATCTCATAGGGAAGACAGGATTGTTTCAATAATAATAAAGTAACATTCAGACAACTTGAACCAGCCCAAACACATACTGCAGGTCAATGGTACAGACCATTTAGACTATAAACACATACTGCAGGTCAATGGTACAGACCATTTAGACTATAAACACATACTGCAGGTCAATGGTACAGACCATTTAGACTATAAACACATACTGCAGGTCAATGGTACAGACCATTTAGACTATAAACACATACTGCAGGTCAATGGTACAGACCATTTAGACTATAAACACATACTGCAGGTCAATGGTACAGACCATTTAGACTATAAACACATACTGCAGGTCAATGGTACAGACCATTTAGACTATAAACACATACTGCAGGTCAATGGTACAGACCATTTAGACTATAAACACATACTGCAGGTCAATGGTACAGACCATTTAGACTATAAACACATACTGCAGGTCAATGGTACAGACCATTTAGACTATAAACACATACTGCAGGTCAATGGTACAGACCATTTAGACTATAAACACATACTGCAGGTCAATGGTACAGACCATTTAGACTATAAACACATACTGCAGGTCAATGGTACAGACCATTTAGACTATAAACACATACTGCAGGTCAATGGTACAGACCATTTAGACTATAAACACATACTGCAGGTCAATGGTACAGACCATTTAGACTATAAACACATACTGCAGGTCAATGGTACAGACGATTTAGACTATAAACACATACTGCAGGTCAATGGTACAGACCATTTAGACTATAAACACATACTGCAGGTCAATGGTACAGACCATTTAGACTATAAACACATACTGCAGGTCAATGGTACAGACCATTTAGACTATAAACACATACTGCAGGTCAATGGTACAGACCATTTAGACTATAAACACATACTGCAGGTCAATGGTACAGACCATTTAGACTATAAACACATACTGCAGGTCAATGGTACAGACCATTTAGACTATAAACACATACTGCAGGTCAATGGTATGAACCATTCAGACTATAAACACATACTGCAGGTCAATGGTACAGACCATTTAGACTATAAACACATACTGCAGGTCAATGGTACAGACCATTTAGACTATAAACACATACTGCAGGTCAATGGTACAGACCATTTAGACTATAAACACATACTGCAGGTCAATGGTACAGACCATTTAGACTATAAACACATACTGCAGGTCAATGGTACAGACCATTTAGACTATAAACACATACTGCAGGTCAATGGTACAGACCATTTAGACTATAAACACATACTGCAGGTCAATGGTACAGACCATTTAGACTATAAACACATACTGCAGGTCAATGGTACAGACCATTTAGACTATAAACACATACTGCAGGTCAATGGTACAGACCATTTAGACTATAAACACATACTGCAGGTCAATGGTACAGACCATTTAGACTATAAACACATACTGCAGGTCAATGGTACAGACCATTTAGACTATAAACACATACTGCAGGTCAATGGTACAGACCATTTAGACTATAAACACATACTGCAGGTCAATGGTACAGACCATTTAGACTATAAACACATACTGCAGGTCAATGGTACAGACCATTTAGACTATAAACACATACTGCAGGTCAATGGTACAGACCATTTAGACTATAAACACATACTGCAGGTCAATGGTACAGACCATTTAGACTATAAACACATACTGCAGGTCAATGGTACAGACCATTTAGACTATAAACACATACTGCAGGTCAATGGTACAGACCATTTAGACTATAAACACATACTGCAGGTCAATGGTACAGACCATTTAGACTATAAACACATACTGCAGGTCAATGGTACAGACCATTTAGACTATAAACACATACTGCAGGTCAATGGTACAGACCATTTAGACTATAAACACATACTGCAGGTCAATGGTACAGACCATTTAGACTATAAACACATACTGCAGGTCAATGGTACAGACCATTTAGACTATAAACACATACTGCAGGTCAATGGTACAGACCATTTAGACTATAAACACATACTGCAGGTCAATGGTACAGACCATTTAGACTATAAACACATACTGCAGGTCAATGGTATGAACCATTCAGACTATAAACACATACTGCAGGTCAATGGTACAGACCATTTAGACTATAAACACATACTGCAGGTCAATGGTACAGACCATTTAGACTATAAACACATACTGCAGGTCAATGGTACAGACCATTTAGACTATAAACACATACTGCAGGTCAATGGTACAGACCATTTAGACTATAAACACATACTGCAGGTCAATGGTACAGACCATTTAGACTATAAACACATACTGCAGGTCAATGGTACAGACCATTTAGACTATAAACACATACTGCAGGTCAATGGTACAGACCATTTAGACTATAAACACATACTGCAGGTCAATGGTACAGACCATTTAGACTATAAACACATACTGCAGGTCAATGGTACAGACCATTTAGACTATAAACACATACTGCAGGTCAATGGTATGAACCATTCAGACTATAAACACATACTGCAGGTCAATGGTACAGACCATTTTGTATAAAAACACAAATGTAGAGGTCTTGTCCTGACCAGGAAACACTACTGGACCCAACAATACCACCACCCCATTATCCTGACCAGGAAACACTACTGGACCCAACAATACCACCCACCTCATTGACGATGAACAGGCGCTCCTGCAGGGACTTCTTGCACGTGTTGATCTTCTTGGAGCGGACGTTGGTCCGCCACACTCTGAAGGCCTTCCACCTCCTGAAGAGGGCGAAGGCCGGGATGGCCAGGAGGCGACGGTGGCACCGGTACTCATGTTCCCAGCGCTCTAACGGCAGGAAGTCCATCTCCGCGTCAGAGATGCAGGTCACACCCTGCTGGCTGATGGTAGAGTAGTCCTGCTTGTTGATGTTCTCATACGTCACTATCCTGGGGGGGGAGGTCAAAGGTGAGAGTTTGGGATGGGTAGTGAGAATAAGGTTGTAGGTTTTTATATTTGATAGAGAACTTGGGAGTTCAAATTTTTGCGTGAGTGTGTGTGAGTGTCTGTGTCGTCTCTCTTTGTGAGTCCCAATAATACCTCCTTTGTTCTGAAGTGAACACTCGCTCACTACTTCCCACAATCTAAAAGCAATGAATTGGTGCTGTATGGGTTAGAGGCAGTTTCCACCATGTTTCTTATACCAGGCAGTCCTTTCCATTAAAATTAGTGAAGGGAAGTGAACAAGGATAAATGGAATTAGAGATAATTGAGAAGTAGCATCTCTCTCTTCTTGTTGCTCTTACTTGATGTTATAAACATCATATCTGATATAGGTTAGGGTGTGTGTTTCTCCCTCTCTTGATGTTATAAACATCATATCTGATGTAGGTTAGGGTGTGTGTTTCTCCCTCTCTTGATGTTATAAACATCATATCTGATATAGGTTAGGGTGTGTGTTTCTCCCTCTCTTGATGTTATAAACATCATATCTGATATAGGTTAGGGTGTGTGTTTCTCCCTCTCTTGATGTTATAAACATCATATCTGATATAGGTTAGGGTGTGTGTTTCTCCCTCTCTTGATGTTATAAACATATCTGATATAGGTTAGGGTGTGTGTGTTTCTCCCTCTCTTGATGTTATAAACATCATATCTGATGTAGGTTAGGGTGTGTGTTTCTCCCTCTCTTGATGTTATAAACATCATATCTGATGTAGGTTAGGGTGTGTGTTTCTCCCTCTCTTGATGTTATAAACATCATATCTGATATAGGTTAGGGTGTGTGTTTCTCCCTCTCTTGATGTTATAAACATCATATCTGATATAGGTTAGGGTGTGTGTTTCTCCCTATCTTGATGTTATAAACATCATATCTGATATAGGTTAGGGTGTGTGTTTCTCCCTCTCTTGATGTTATAAACATCATATCTGATATAGGTTAGGGTGTGTGTTTCTCCCTCTCTTGATGTTATAAACATCATATCTGATATAGGTTAGGGTGTGTGTTTCTCCCTCTCTTACTTGAGGTTATAAACATATCTGATATAGGTTAGGGTGTGTGTTTCTCCCTCTCTTACTTGAGGTTATAAACATATCTGATATAGGTTAGGGTGTGTGTTTCTCCCTCTCTTACTTGAGGTTATAAACATCATATCTGATATAGGTTAGGGTGTGTGTTTCTCCCTCTCTTACTTGAGGTTATAAACATATCTGATATAGGTTAGGGTGTGTGTTTCTCCCTCTCTTACTTGATGTTATAAACATATCTGATATAGGTTAGGGTGTGTGTTTCTCCCTCTCTTGATGTTATAAACATATCTGATATAGGTTAGGGTGTGTGTTTCTCCCTCTCTTACTTGAGGTTATAAACATCATATCTGATATAGGTTAGGGTGTGTGTTTCTCCCTCTCTTACTTGAGGTTCTAAACATCATATCTGATATAGGTTAGGGTGTGTGTTTCTCCCTCTCTTACTTGAGGTTATAAACATATCTGATATAGGTTAGGGTGTGTGTTTCTCCCTCTCTTACTTGATGTTATAAACATCATATCTGATATAGGTTAGGGTGTGTGTTTCTCCCTCTCTTACTTGATGTTATAAACATCATATCTGATATAGGTTAGGGTGTGTGTTTCTCCCTCTCTTACTTGAGGTTATAAACATATCTGATATAGGTTAGGGTGTGTGTTTCTCCCTCTCTTACTTGATGTTATAAACATCATATCTGATATAGGTTAGGGTGTGTGTTTCTCCCTCTCTTACTTGATGTTATAAACATCATATCTGATATAGGTTAGGGTGTGTGTTTCTCCCTCTCTTACTTGAGGTTATAAACATCATATCTGATATAGGTTAGGGTGTGTGTTTCTCCCTCTCTTACTTGAGGTTATAAACATATCTGATATAGGTTAGGGTGTGTGTTTCTCCCTCTCTTACTTGAGGTTATAAACATCATATCTGATATTGGTTAGGGTGTGTGTTTCTCCCTCTCTTGATGTTATAAACATATCTGATATAGGTTAGGGTGTGTGTTTCTCCCTCTCTTACTTGAGGTTATAAACATATCTGATATAGGTTAGGGTGTGTGTTTCTCCCTCTCTTACTTGATGTTATAAACATATCTGATATAGGTTAGGGTGTGTGTTTCTCCCTCTCTTGATGTTATAAACATCATATCTGATATAGGTTAGGGTGTGTGTTTCTCCCTCTCTTACTTGAGGTTATAAACATATCTGATATAGGTTAGGGTGTGTGTTTCTCCCTCTCTTACTTGAGGTTATAAACATCATATCTGATATTGGTTAGGGTGTGTGTTTCTCCCTCTCTTGATGTTATAAACATCATATCTGATATAGGTTAGGGTGTGTGTTTCTCCCTCTCTTACTTGATGTTATAAACATATCTGATATAGGTTAGGGTGTGTGTTTCTCCCTCTCTTACTTGAGGTTATAAACATATCTGATATAGGTTAGGGTGTGTGTTTCTCCCTCTCTTACTTGAGGTTATAAACATCATATCTGATATTGGTTAGGGTGTGTGTTTCTCCCTCTCTTACTTGAGGTTATAAACATCATATCTGATATTGGTTAGGGTGTGTGTTTCTCCCTCTCTTGATGTTATAAACATCATATCTGATATAGGTTAGGGTGTGTGTTTCTCCCTCTCTTACTTGAGGTTATAAACATATCTGATATAGGTTAGGGTGTGTGTTTCTCCCTCTCTTACTTGATGTTATAAACATCATATCTGATATAGGTTAGGGTGTGTGTTTCTCCCTCTCTTACTTGATGTTATAAACATCATATCTGATATAGGTTAGGGTGTGTGTTTCTCCCTCTCTTACTTGAGGTTATAAACATCATATCTGATATAGGTTAGGGTGTGTGTTTCTCCCTCTCTTACTTGAGGTTATAAACATATCTGATATAGGTTAGGGTGTGTGTTTCTCCCTCTCTTACTTGATGTTATAAACATCATATCTGATATAGGTTAGGGTGTGTGTTTCTCCCTCTCTTACTTGATGTTATAAACATCATATCTGATATAGGTTAGGGTGTGTGTTTCTCCCTCTCTTACTTGAGGTTATAAACATCATATCTGATATAGGTTAGGGTGTGTGTTTCTCCCTCTCTTACTTGAGGTTATAAACATATCTGATATAGGTTAGGGTGTGTGTTTCTCCCTCTCTTACTTGAGGTTATAAACATCATATCTGATATTGGTTAGGGTGTGTGTTTCTCCCTCTCTTGATGTTATAAACATATCTGATATAGGTTAGGGTGTGTGTTTCTCCCTCTCTTACTTGAGGTTATAAACATATCTGATATAGGTTAGGGTGTGTGTTTCTCCCTCTCTTACTTGATGTTATAAACATATCTGATATAGGTTAGGGTGTGTGTTTCTCCCTCTCTTGATGTTATAAACATCATATCTGATATAGGTTAGGGTGTGTGTTTCTCCCTCTCTTACTTGAGGTTATAAACATATCTGATATAGGTTAGGGTGTGTGTTTCTCCCTCTCTTACTTGAGGTTATAAACATCATATCTGATATTGGTTAGGGTGTGTGTTTCTCCCTCTCTTGATGTTATAAACATCATATCTGATATAGGTTAGGGTGTGTGTTTCTCCCTCTCTTACTTGATGTTATAAACATATCTGATATAGGTTAGGGTGTGTGTTTCTCCCTCTCTTACTTGAGGTTATAAACATATCTGATATAGGTTAGGGTGTGTGTTTCTCCCTCTCTTACTTGAGGTTATAAACATCATATCTGATATTGGTTAGGGTGTGTGTTTCTCCCTCTCTTACTTGATGTTATAAACATCATATCTGATATAGGTTAGGGTGTGTGTTTCTCCCTCTCTTACTTGATGTTATAAACATCATATCTGATATAGGTTAGGGTGTGTGTTTCTCCCTCTCTTACTTGAGGTTATAAACATATCTGATATAGGTTAGGGTGTGTGTTTCTCCCTCTCTTACTTGATGTTATAAACATCATATCTGATATAGGTTAGGGTGTGTGTTTCTCCCTCTCTTACTTGATGTTATAAACATCATATCTGATATAGGTTAGGGTGTGTGTTTCTCCCTCTCTTACTTGAGGTTATAAACATCATATCTGATATAGGTTAGGGTGTGTGTTTCTCCCTCTCTTACTTGAGGTTATAAACATATCTGATATAGGTTAGGGTGTGTGTTTCTCCCTCTCTTACTTGAGGTTATAAACATCATATCTGATATTGGTTAGGGTGTGTGTTTCTCCCTCTCTTGATGTTATAAACATATCTGATATAGGTTAGGGTGTGTGTTTCTCCCTCTCTTACTTGAGGTTATAAACATATCTGATATAGGTTAGGGTGTGTGTTTCTCCCTCTCTTACTTGATGTTATAAACATATCTGATATAGGTTAGGGTGTGTGTTTCTCCCTCTCTTGATGTTATAAACATCATATCTGATATAGGTTAGGGTGTGTGTTTCTCCCTCTCTTACTTGAGGTTATAAACATATCTGATATAGGTTAGGGTGTGTGTTTCTCCCTCTCTTACTTGAGGTTATAAACATCATATCTGATATTGGTTAGGGTGTGTGTTTCTCCCTCTCTTGATGTTATAAACATCATATCTGATATAGGTTAGGGTGTGTGTTTCTCCCTCTCTTACTTGATGTTATAAACATATCTGATATAGGTTAGGGTGTGTGTTTCTCCCTCTCTTACTTGAGGTTATAAACATATCTGATATAGGTTAGGGTGTGTGTTTCTCCCTCTCTTACTTGAGGTTATAAACATCATATCTGATATTGGTTAGGGTGTGTGTTTCTCCCTCTCTTGATGTTATAAACATATCTGATATAGGTTAGGGTGTGTGGTTCTCCCTCTCTTACTTGAGGTTATAAACATATCTGATATAGGTTAGGGTGTGTGTTTCTCCCTCTCTTACTTGAGGTTCTAAACATCATATCTGATATAGGTTAGGGTGTGTGTTTCTCCCTCTCTTGATGTTATAAACATCATATCTGATATAGGTTAGGGTGTGTGTTTCTCCCTCTCTTACTTGATGTTATAAACATATCTGATATAGGTTAGGGTGTGTGTTTCTCCCTCTCTTACTTGATGTTATAAACATCATATCTGATATAGGTTAGGGTGTGTGGTTCTCCCTCTCTTACTTGAGGTTATAAACATATCTGATATAGGTTAGGGTGTGTGTTTCTCCCTCTCTTGATGTTATAAACATATCTGATATAGGTTAGGGTGTGTGGTTCTCCCTCTCTTACTTGAGGTTATAAACATATCTGATATAGGTTAGGGTGTGTGTTTCTCCCTCTCTTACTTGAGGTTCTAAACATCATATCTGATATAGGTTAGGGTGTGTGTTTCTCCCTCTCTTGATGTTATAAACATCATATCTGATATAGGTTAGGGTGTGTGTTTCTCCCTCTCTTACTTGATGTTATAAACATATCTGATATAGGTTAGGGTGTGTGTTTCTCCCTCTCTTACTTGAGGTTATAAACATATCTGATATAGGTTAGGGTGTGTGTTTCTCCCTCTCTTGAGGTTCTAAACATCATATCTGATATAGGTTAGGGTGTGTGTTTCTCCCTCTCTTGATGTTATAAACATCATATCTGATATAGGTTAGGGTGTGTGTTTCTCCCTCTCTTGATGTTATAAACATCATATCTGATATAGGTTAGGGTGTGTGTTTCTCCCTCTCTTACTTGAGGTTATAAACATATCTGATATAGGTTAGGGTGTGTGTTTCTCCCTCTCTTACTTGAGGTTATAAACATCATATCTGATATTGGTTAGGGTGTGTGTTTCTCCCTCTCTTGATGTTATAAACATATCTGATATAGGTTAGGGTGTGTGTTTCTCCCTCTCTTACTTGATGTTATAAACATATCTGATATAGGTTAGGGTGTGTGTTTCTCCCTCTCTTACTTGAGGTTATAAACATATCTGATATAGGTTAGGGTGTGTGTTTCTCCCTCTCTTACTTGAGGTTATAAACATCATATCTGATATTGGTTAGGGTGTGTGTTTCTCCCTCTCTTGATGTTATAAACATATCTGATATAGGTTAGGGTGTGTGTTTCTCCCTCTCTTACTTGAGGTTATAAACATATCTGATATAGGTTAGGGTGTGTGTTTCTCCCTCTCTTACTTGAGGTTATAAACATATCTGATATAGGTTAGGGTGTGTGTTTCTCCCTCTCTTACTTGAGGTTATAAACATCATATCTGATATTGGTTAGGGTGTGTGTTTCTCCCTCTCTTACTTGAGGTTATAAACATATCTGATATAGGTTAGGGTGTGTGTTTCTCCCTCTCTTACTTGAGGTTATAAACATCATATCTGATATTGGTTAGGGTGTGTGTTTCTCCCTCTCTTGATGTTATAAACATATCTGATATAGGTTAGGGTGTGTGGTTCTCCCTCTCTTACTTGAGGTTATAAACATATCTGATATAGGTTAGGGTGTGTGTTTCTCCCTCTCTTACTTGAGGTTCTAAACATCATATCTGATATAGGTTAGGGTGTGTGTTTCTCCCTCTCTTGATGTTATAAACATCATATCTGATATAGGTTAGGGTGTGTGTTTCTCCCTCTCTTACTTGAGGTTATAAACATATCTGATATAGGTTAGGGTGTGTGTTTCTCCCTCTCTTACTTGAGGTTATAAACATCATATCTGATATTGGTTAGGGTGTGTGTTTCTCCCTCTCTTGATGTTATAAACATCATATCTGATATAGGTTAGGGTGTGTGTTTCTCCCTCTCTTACTTGATGTTATAAACATATCTGATATAGGTTAGGGTGTGTGTTTCTCCCTCTCTTACTTGAGGTTATAAACATATCTGATATAGGTTAGGGTGTGTGTTTCTCCCTCTCTTACTTGAGGTTATAAACATCATATCTGATATTGGTTAGGGTGTGTGTTTCTCCCTCTCTTGATGTTATAAACATATCTGATATAGGTTAGGGTGTGTGGTTCTCCCTCTCTTACTTGAGGTTATAAACATATCTGATATAGGTTAGGGTGTGTGTTTCTCCCTCTCTTACTTGAGGTTCTAAACATCATATCTGATATAGGTTAGGGTGTGTGTTTCTCCCTCTCTTGATGTTATAAACATCATATCTGATATAGGTTAGGGTGTGTGTTTCTCCCTCTCTTACTTGATGTTATAAACATATCTGATATAGGTTAGGGTGTGTGTTTCTCCCTCTCTTACTTGATGTTATAAACATCATATCTGATATAGGTTAGGGTGTGTGGTTCTCCCTCTCTTACTTGAGGTTATAAACATATCTGATATAGGTTAGGGTGTGTGTTTCTCCCTCTCTTGATGTTATAAACATATCTGATATAGGTTAGGGTGTGTGGTTCTCCCTCTCTTACTTGAGGTTATAAACATATCTGATATAGGTTAGGGTGTGTGTTTCTCCCTCTCTTACTTGAGGTTCTAAACATCATATCTGATATAGGTTAGGGTGTGTGTTTCTCCCTCTCTTGATGTTATAAACATCATATCTGATATAGGTTAGGGTGTGTGTTTCTCCCTCTCTTACTTGATGTTATAAACATATCTGATATAGGTTAGGGTGTGTGTTTCTCCCTCTCTTACTTGAGGTTATAAACATATCTGATATAGGTTAGGGTGTGTGTTTCTCCCTCTCTTGAGGTTCTAAACATCATATCTGATATAGGTTAGGGTGTGTGTTTCTCCCTCTCTTGATGTTATAAACATCATATCTGATATAGGTTAGGGTGTGTGTTTCTCCCTCTCTTGATGTTATAAACATCATATCTGATATAGGTTAGGGTGTGTGTTTCTCCCTCTCTTACTTGAGGTTATAAACATATCTGATATAGGTTAGGGTGTGTGTTTCTCCCTCTCTTACTTGAGGTTATAAACATCATATCTGATATTGGTTAGGGTGTGTGTTTCTCCCTCTCTTGATGTTATAAACATATCTGATATAGGTTAGGGTGTGTGTTTCTCCCTCTCTTACTTGATGTTATAAACATATCTGATATAGGTTAGGGTGTGTGTTTCTCCCTCTCTTACTTGAGGTTATAAACATATCTGATATAGGTTAGGGTGTGTGTTTCTCCCTCTCTTACTTGAGGTTATAAACATCATATCTGATATTGGTTAGGGTGTGTGTTTCTCCCTCTCTTGATGTTATAAACATATCTGATATAGGTTAGGGTGTGTGTTTCTCCCTCTCTTACTTGAGGTTATAAACATATCTGATATAGGTTAGGGTGTGTGTTTCTCCCTCTCTTACTTGAGGTTATAAACATATCTGATATAGGTTAGGGTGTGTGTTTCTCCCTCTCTTACTTGAGGTTATAAACATCATATCTGATATTGGTTAGGGTGTGTGTTTCTCCCTCTCTTACTTGAGGTTATAAACATATCTGATATAGGTTAGGGTGTGTGTTTCTCCCTCTCTTACTTGAGGTTATAAACATCATATCTGATATTGGTTAGGGTGTGTGTTTCTCCCTCTCTTGATGTTATAAACATATCTGATATAGGTTAGGGTGTGTGGTTCTCCCTCTCTTACTTGAGGTTATAAACATATCTGATATAGGTTAGGGTGTGTGTTTCTCCCTCTCTTACTTGAGGTTCTAAACATCATATCTGATATTGGTTAGGGTGTGTGTTTCTCCCTCTCTTGAGGTTCTAAACATCATATCTGATATAGGTTAGGGTGTGTGTTTCTCCCTCTCTTGATGTTATAAACATCATATCTGATATAGGTTAGGGTGTGTGTTTCTCCCTCTCTTGATGTTATAAACATCATATCTGATATAGGTTAGGGTGTGTGTTTCTCCCTCTCTTACTTGAGGTTATAAACATATCTGATATAGGTTAGGGTGTGTGTTTCTCCCTCTCTTACTTGAGGTTATAAACATCATATCTGATATAGGTTAGGGTGTGTGTTTCTCCCTCTCTTACTTGATGTTATAAACATATCTGATATAGGTTAGGGTGTGTGTTTCTCCCTCTCTTACTTGAGGTTATAAACATCATATCTGATATAGGTTAGGGTGTGTGTTTCTCCCTCTCTTACTTGAGGTTATAAACATCATATCTGATATAGGTTAGGGTGTGTGGTTCTCCCTCTCTTACTTGATGTTATAAACATATCTGATATAGGTTAGGGTGTGTGTTTCTCCCTCTCTTACTTGATGTTATAAACATCATATCTGATATAGGTTAGGGTGTGTGTTTCTCCCTATCTTACTTGATGTTATAAACATCATATCTGATATAGGTTAGGGTGTGTGTTTCTCCCTATCTTACTTGAGGTTATAAACATATCTGATATAGGTTAGGGTGTGTGTTTCTCCCTCTCTTACTTGAGGTTATAAACATATCTGATATAGGTTAGGGTGTGTGTTTCTCCCTCTCTTACTTGAGGTTATAAACATCATATCTGATATAGGTTAGGGTGTGTGTTTCTCCCTATCTTACTTGAGGTTATAAACATATCTGATATAGGTTAGGGTGTGTGTTTCTCCCTCTCTTACTTGATGTTATAAACATCATATCTGATATAGGTTAGGGTGTGTGTTTCTCCCTCTCTTACTTGAGGTTATAAACATATCTGATATAGGTTAGGGTGTGTGTTTCTCCCTCTCTTGATGTATAAACATCATATCTGATATAGGTTAGGGTGTGTGTTTCTCCCTCTCTTACTTGAGGTTATAAACATCATATCTGATATAGGTTAGGGTGTGTGTTTCTCCCTCTCTTACTTGAGGTTATAAACATCATATCTGATATAGGTTAGGGTGTGTGTTTCTCCCTCTCTTACTTGAGGTTATAAACATATCTGATATAGGTTAGGGTGTGTGTTTCTCCCTCTCTTGATGTTATAAACATATCTGATATAGGTTAGGGTGTGTGTTTCTCCCTCTCTTACTTGAGGTTCTAAACATCATATCTGATATTGGTTAGGGTGTGTGTTTCTCCCTCTCTTACTTGAGGTTCTAAACATCATATCTGATATTGGTTAGGGTGTGTGTTTCTCCCTCTCTTACTTGAGGTTATAAACATCATATCTGATATTGGTTAGGGTGTGTGTTTCTCCCTCTCTTACTTGAGGTTATAAACATCATATCTGATATAGGTTAGGGTGTGTGTTTCTCCCTCTCTTACTTGAGGTTCTAAACATCATATCTGATATAGGTTAGGGTGTGTGTTTCTCCCTCTCTTACTTGAGGTTATAAACATCATATCTGATATTGGTTAGGGTGTGTGTTTCTCCCTCTCTTGATGTTATAAACATCATATCTGATATAGGTTAGTGTGTGTGTTTCTCCCTCTCTTACTTGAGGTTATAAACATCATATCTGATATAGGTTAGGGTGTGTGTTTCTCCCTCTCTTGATGTTATAAACATCATATCTGATATAGGTTAGGGTGTGTGTTTCTCCCTCTCTTACTTGAGGTTATAAACATATCTGATATAGGTTAGGGTGTGTGTTTCTCCCTCTCTTACTTGAGGTTATAAACATCATATCTGATATTGGTTAGGGTGTGTGTTTCTCCCTCTCTTGATGTTATAAACATATCTGATATAGGTTAGGGTGTGTGTTTCTCCCTCTCTTACTTGAGGTTATAAACATATCTGATATAGGTTAGGGTGTGTGTTTCTCCCTCTCTTACTTGATGTTATAAACATATCTGATATAGGTTAGGGTGTGTGTTTCTCCCTCTCTTGATGTTATAAACATCATATCTGATATAGGTTAGGGTGTGTGTTTCTCCCTCTCTTACTTGAGGTTATAAACATATCTGATATAGGTTAGGGTGTGTGTTTCTCCCTCTCTTACTTGAGGTTATAAACATCATATCTGATATTGGTTAGGGTGTGTGTTTCTCCCTCTCTTGATGTTATAAACATCATATCTGATATAGGTTAGGGTGTGTGTTTCTCCCTCTCTTACTTGATGTTATAAACATATCTGATATAGGTTAGGGTGTGTGTTTCTCCCTCTCTTACTTGAGGTTATAAACATATCTGATATAGGTTAGGGTGTGTGTTTCTCCCTCTCTTACTTGAGGTTATAAACATCATATCTGATATTGGTTAGGGTGTGTGTTTCTCCCTCTCTTACTTGATGTTATAAACATCATATCTGATATAGGTTAGGGTGTGTGTTTCTCCCTCTCTTACTTGATGTTATAAACATCATATCTGATATAGGTTAGGGTGTGTGTTTCTCCCTCTCTTACTTGAGGTTATAAACATATCTGATATAGGTTAGGGTGTGTGTTTCTCCCTCTCTTACTTGATGTTATAAACATCATATCTGATATAGGTTAGGGTGTGTGTTTCTCCCTCTCTTACTTGATGTTATAAACATCATATCTGATATAGGTTAGGGTGTGTGTTTCTCCCTCTCTTACTTGAGGTTATAAACATCATATCTGATATAGGTTAGGGTGTGTGTTTCTCCCTCTCTTACTTGAGGTTATAAACATATCTGATATAGGTTAGGGTGTGTGTTTCTCCCTCTCTTACTTGAGGTTATAAACATCATATCTGATATTGGTTAGGGTGTGTGTTTCTCCCTCTCTTGATGTTATAAACATATCTGATATAGGTTAGGGTGTGTGTTTCTCCCTCTCTTACTTGAGGTTATAAACATATCTGATATAGGTTAGGGTGTGTGTTTCTCCCTCTCTTACTTGATGTTATAAACATATCTGATATAGGTTAGGGTGTGTGTTTCTCCCTCTCTTGATGTTATAAACATCATATCTGATATAGGTTAGGGTGTGTGTTTCTCCCTCTCTTACTTGAGGTTATAAACATATCTGATATAGGTTAGGGTGTGTGTTTATCCCTCTCTTACTTGAGGTTATAAACATCATATCTGATATTGGTTAGGGTGTGTGTTTCTCCCTCTCTTGATGTTATAAACATCATATCTGATATAGGTTAGGGTGTGTGTTTCTCCCTCTCTTACTTGATGTTATAAACATATCTGATATAGGTTAGGGTGTGTGTTTCTCCCTCTCTTACTTGAGGTTATAAACATATCTGATATAGGTTAGGGTGTGTGTTTCTCCCTCTCTTACTTGAGGTTATAAACATCATATCTGATATTGGTTAGGGTGTGTGTTTCTCCCTCTCTTGATGTTATAAACATATCTGATATAGGTTAGGGTGTGTGGTTCTCCCTCTCTTACTTGAGGTTATAAACATATCTGATATAGGTTAGGGTGTGTGTTTCTCCCTCTCTTACTTGAGGTTCTAAACATCATATCTGATATAGGTTAGGGTGTGTGTTTCTCCCTCTCTTGATGTTATAAACATCATATCTGATATAGGTTAGGGTGTGTGTTTCTCCCTCTCTTACTTGATGTTATAAACATATCTGATATAGGTTAGGGTGTGTGTTTCTCCCTCTCTTACTTGATGTTATAAACATCATATCTGATATAGGTTAGGGTGTGTGGTTCTCCCTCTCTTACTTGAGGTTATAAACATATCTGATATAGGTTAGGGTGTGTGTTTCTCCCTCTCTTGATGTTATAAACATATCTGATATAGGTTAGGGTGTGTGGTTCTCCCTCTCTTACTTGAGGTTATAAACATATCTGATATAGGTTAGGGTGTGTGTTTCTCCCTCTCTTACTTGAGGTTCTAAACATCATATCTGATATAGGTTAGGGTGTGTGTTTCTCCCTCTCTTGATGTTATAAACATCATATCTGATATAGGTTAGGGTGTGTGTTTCTCCCTCTCTTACTTGATGTTATAAACATATCTGATATAGGTTAGGGTGTGTGTTTCTCCCTCTCTTACTTGAGGTTATAAACATATCTGATATAGGTTAGGGTGTGTGTTTCTCCCTCTCTTGAGGTTCTAAACATCATATCTGATATAGGTTAGGGTGTGTGTTTCTCCCTCTCTTGATGTTATAAACATCATATCTGATATAGGTTAGGGTGTGTGTTTCTCCCTCTCTTGATGTTATAAACATCATATCTGATATAGGTTAGGGTGTGTGTTTCTCCCTCTCTTACTTGAGGTTATAAACATATCTGATATAGGTTAGGGTGTGTGTTTCTCCCTCTCTTACTTGAGGTTATAAACATCATATCTGATATTGGTTAGGGTGTGTGTTTCTCCCTCTCTTGATGTTATAAACATATCTGATATAGGTTAGGGTGTGTGTTTCTCCCTCTCTTACTTGATGTTATAAACATATCTGATATAGGTTAGGGTGTGTGTTTCTCCCTCTCTTACTTGAGGTTATAAACATATCTGATATAGGTTAGGGTGTGTGTTTCTCCCTCTCTTACTTGAGGTTATAAACATCATATCTGATATTGGTTAGGGTGTGTGTTTCTCCCTCTCTTGATGTTATAAACATATCTGATATAGGTTAGGGTGTGTGTTTCTCCCTCTCTTACTTGAGGTTATAAACATATCTGATATAGGTTAGGGTGTGTGTTTCTCCCTCTCTTACTTGAGGTTATAAACATATCTGATATAGGTTAGGGTGTGTGTTTCTCCCTCTCTTACTTGAGGTTATAAACATCATATCTGATATTGGTTAGGGTGTGTGTTTCTCCCTCTCTTACTTGAGGTTATAAACATATCTGATATAGGTTAGGGTGTGTGTTTCTCCCTCTCTTACTTGAGGTTATAAACATCATATCTGATATTGGTTAGGGTGTGTGTTTCTCCCTCTCTTGATGTTATAAACATATCTGATATAGGTTAGGGTGTGTGGTTCTCCCTCTCTTACTTGAGGTTATAAACATATCTGATATAGGTTAGGGTGTGTGTTTCTCCCTCTCTTACTTGAGGTTCTAAACATCATATCTGATATTGGTTAGGGTGTGTGTTTCTCCCTCTCTTGAGGTTCTAAACATCATATCTGATATAGGTTAGGGTGTGTGTTTCTCCCTCTCTTGATGTTATAAACATCATATCTGATATAGGTTAGGGTGTGTGTTTCTCCCTCTCTTGATGTTATAAACATCATATCTGATATAGGTTAGGGTGTGTGTTTCTCCCTCTCTTACTTGAGGTTATAAACATATCTGATATAGGTTAGGGTGTGTGTTTCTCCCTCTCTTACTTGAGGTTATAAACATCATATCTGATATAGGTTAGGGTGTGTGTTTCTCCCTCTCTTACTTGATGTTATAAACATATCTGATATAGGTTAGGGTGTGTGTTTCTCCCTCTCTTACTTGAGGTTATAAACATCATATCTGATATAGGTTAGGGTGTGTGTTTCTCCCTCTCTTACTTGAGGTTATAAACATCATATCTGATATAGGTTAGGGTGTGTGGTTCTCCCTCTCTTACTTGATGTTATAAACATATCTGATATAGGTTAGGGTGTGTGTTTCTCCCTCTCTTACTTGATGTTATAAACATCATATCTGATATAGGTTAGGGTGTGTGTTTCTCCCTATCTTACTTGATGTTATAAACATCATATCTGATATAGGTTAGGGTGTGTGTTTCTCCCTATCTTACTTGAGGTTATAAACATATCTGATATAGGTTAGGGTGTGTGTTTCTCCCTCTCTTACTTGAGGTTATAAACATATCTGATATAGGTTAGGGTGTGTGTTTCTCCCTCTCTTACTTGAGGTTATAAACATCATATCTGATATAGGTTAGGGTGTGTGTTTCTCCCTATCTTACTTGAGGTTATAAACATATCTGATATAGGTTAGGGTGTGTGTTTCTCCCTCTCTTACTTGATGTTATAAACATCATATCTGATATAGGTTAGGGTGTGTGTTTCTCCCTCTCTTACTTGAGGTTATAAACATATCTGATATAGGTTAGGGTGTGTGTTTCTCCCTCTCTTGATGTATAAACATCATATCTGATATAGGTTAGGGTGTGTGTTTCTCCCTCTCTTACTTGAGGTTATAAACATCATATCTGATATAGGTTAGGGTGTGTGTTTCTCCCTCTCTTACTTGAGGTTATAAACATCATATCTGATATAGGTTAGGGTGTGTGTTTCTCCCTCTCTTACTTGAGGTTATAAACATATCTGATATAGGTTAGGGTGTGTGTTTCTCCCTCTCTTGATGTTATAAACATATCTGATATAGGTTAGGGTGTGTGTTTCTCCCTCTCTTACTTGAGGTTCTAAACATCATATCTGATATTGGTTAGGGTGTGTGTTTCTCCCTCTCTTACTTGAGGTTCTAAACATCATATCTGATATTGGTTAGGGTGTGTGTTTCTCCCTCTCTTACTTGAGGTTATAAACATCATATCTGATATTGGTTAGGGTGTGTGTTTCTCCCTCTCTTACTTGAGGTTATAAACATCATATCTGATATAGGTTAGGGTGTGTGTTTCTCCCTCTCTTACTTGAGGTTCTAAACATCATATCTGATATAGGTTAGGGTGTGTGTTTCTCCCTCTCTTACTTGAGGTTATAAACATCATATCTGATATTGGTTAGGGTGTGTGTTTCTCCCTCTCTTGATGTTATAAACATCATATCTGATATAGGTTAGTGTGTGTGTTTCTCCCTCTCTTACTTGAGGTTATAAACATCATATCTGATATAGGTTAGGGTGTGTGTTTCTCCCTCTCTTGATGTTATAAACATCATATCTGATATAGGTTAGGGTGTGTGTTTCTCCCTCTCTTACTTGAGGTTATAAACATCATATCTGATATAGGTTAGGGTGTGTGTTTCTCCCTCTCTTGATGTTATAAACATCATATCTGATATAGGTTAGGGTGTGTGTTTCTCCCTCTCTTACTTGAGGTTATAAACATCATATCTGATATAGGTTAGGGTGTGTGTTTCTCCCTCTCTTACTTGAGGTTCTAAACATCATATCTGATATAGGTTAGGGTGTGTGTTTCTCCCTCTCTTACTTGAGGTTATAAACATCATATCTGATATAGGTTAGGGTGTGTGTTTCTCCCTCTCTTACTTGAGGTTATAAACATCATATCTGATATAGGTTAGGGTGTGTGTTTCTCCCTCTCTTACTTGAGGTTCTAAACATCATATCTGATATAGGTTAGGGTGTGTGTTTCTCCCTCTCTTACTTGAGGTTATAAACATCATATCTGATATAGGTTAGGGTGTGTGTTTCTCCCTCTCTTACTTGAGGTTCTAAACATCATATCTGATATTGGTTAGGGTGTGTGTTTCTCCCTCTCTTACTTGAGGTTCTAAACATCATATCTGATATTGGTTAGGGTGTGTGTTTCTCCCTCTCTTACTTGAGGTTATAAACATCATATCTGATATTGGTTAGGGTGTGTGTTTCTCCCTCTCTTACTTGAGGTTATAAACATCATATCTGATATAGGTTAGGGTGTGTGTTTCTCCCTCTCTTACTTGAGGTTCTAAACATCATATCTGATATAGGTTAGGGTGTGTGTTTCTCCCTCTCTTACTTGAGGTTATAAACATCATATCTGATATAGGTTAGGGTGTGTGTTTCTCCCTCTCTTACTTGAGGTTCTAAACATCATATCTGATATAGGTTAGGGTGTGTGTTTCTCCCTCTCTTGATGTTATAAACATATCTGATATAGGTTAGGGTGTGTGTTTCTCCCTCTCTTACTTGATGTTATAAACATCATATCTGATATAGGTTAGGGTGTGTGTTTCTCCCTCTCTTACTTGAGGTTATAAACATCATATCTGATATTGGTTAGGGTGTGTGTTTCTCCCTCTCTTGATGTTATAAACATCATATCTGATATAGGTTAGTGTGTGTGTTTCTCCCTCTCTTACTTGAGGTTATAAACATCATATCTGATATAGGTTAGGGTGTGTGTTTCTCCCTCTCTTGATGTTATAAACATCATATCTGATATAGGTTAGGGTGTGTGTTTCTCCCTCTCTTACTTGAGGTTATAAACATCATATCTGATATAGGTTAGGGTGTGTGTTTCTCCCTCTCTTGATGTTATAAACATCATATCTGATATAGGTCAGGGTGTGTGTTTCTCCCTCTCTTACTTGAGGTTATAAGCATCATATTTGATGGAGCTCTTGGGTGCGGCAGAGGTCATGTACAGGAAGCCCAGGTGAGGGTTGTTCCGGATGATTCTGACGATGTCCGGCGGGGAGCGTATTTTGGCACGGATCACATCCTCTGCAGAGCTGAAGATGATGGGGTGACTGGCCGGGAGAGGGAAGGGGGAGTGGAGGAAGGCTCCGGTGGGGGAGGGCTTTGCGGACTTGGAGGAGCGAGGGCGTTTGGGGGGAGAGGGGGAACACAGGGTACTCTGGGTCATCTGAGCCTGGAGGGAGGAAGCAGTGACAGTCAGTTTTATATTTTTATTTATTTGACTTTGAAAAGCGTCATGAACAGCTGAAAGGGGACTTTGTACTACGTCTCTTGACAACAAAAGAGACAGATACTGACTGTGGACTGGTTTCTTCTGTGGCTCAAATGAGGTTGATGGAAGTACTGGTTAAAACAGAACAAGAAAGGCTATGAGTTTAACAGTTGTCTGACCCGTATCAGTCCACTGTGACACCTCTCAGCTTCAGAGAGCTTCAGAGTCATCAGAGAGCGAGGGGGCTATAGGGAGGGCTACTGATGAACAGAGCACAGCTCAGTATCTGCCTCCCACCGTCTACAATCAAGAATTTATTTCAGACCATGGCTGTATATCACTAGTGAAATCATGGTTAAGACAATCTGGATTTCAAATTAAACCATGTCAAATCTGCATGACGTCTGTCTGTCCAGCAGAGCCCTTCTCAGTCTTCCACCTGTTTCTCCTTGACGTGGTCAGGCAGCTCAGGGAGGTGAAGGGTGGAGCTCTGTCTGTCAGGGGCCTTGTCCATCCACTCTACCCCAGCAAGGGAGGGCGACGGAGGCTTCCAGCCCAACTGGAGCAGCCTCTCCCGGTTCTGCCTGTGGATGAACTCTGGCTGCTTGTGGTCCTGGTACTTCTTCAGGACGGGCTGAATGAGAGAAGATGTGTAAATAGAGGTGTTTATGTGCTTATGGGGCAGTTGATGTCTGGGATGGTTATGAGAACAAAGGCTGATATTTAGAAAACATTACTGTGAGCAAACAGTGTTTACAAGTGGCTGGGTCCCCATATTCACCCCCCCCCCCCCCCCCCACCCACCCACCAGTATCTCCAGCGGTACGGGTCTCTGCCCTGCCCTCCTGCGTTCCTGGGCCTTGGTGGTGTGTGTGAAGACCAGGGCATCAGGGTTGCGTTGTGCCTGGCTCGGGGCTACTGAGATCAGCCTGGCTCTCAGTGCCTCTGGGTCTATGTGGCCCGGGGACATGGTGAATGGGAGGGTCATCCTCTGCTGCCGGGCCCCCGCCACCTCCTCTCTACCTGGGCCAGCCTGGCAGCGAGGGGACCCCTTCTGGGAGAACGAAGACATGGTGGCTCAGATAGTCTGACACTCTGGGTCTGAGTGGATACTGTGTGTGGGGGTGAAGAAGGAGAGAGCACAAGGAGAGGGAGGTGGGGGACGATAAGCTCTCCCTTTCGTTTCGGTCTATCAACTCGTGTCAAAGCAAACTATAGTAGCATGCAAGTCATCTTGCACATAACAGACATTTCAGTTGTTTAGCAACTTACCTGGCAACAAGAGACAAACATTGCAATATAACGTTAAATCAAAAAATTCAAAACAAACATAGCCAACAACATCAGCTAACGCTGAGACGGTTATATACAGTGATATCACAAACCATCAGTTTGGTTAACAGAAACAATGTAGCGCTAGCAATTTATAACATATTTCTGAGCAAGTCAAGGTTTATTACTTACATAGCTATCAATGGCACTTCAACATAGACATTAGTAGAGAAACTACAGAACATTAGCTACACTTGTTATCGCCGGTTCTCTTGTCAGAAGTGGAAACTAATCGGGAGTTTATTGTTTCTTAGCAACCAGCACCTCCTGGACACCGCGCGGTGAGCAACAGCTGCACATGCGCGCTTTGCAGTACAACTCACCATTCATGTCCCAAAGTTACAGGGATTTTAAAACTAGGCAAAAATACTTGCACCCTACAATAGTTTGTATAGCTAGATTCCCAACAGAACGCGGAATGTCATGCATCATTTTTTTCCTTCATGGTAAAACTCTAGACCTCAAAGATGGGTTGCAGTTGAACCTGCAGACATTCCTGATTATCGTCTGGATTCTGCACAATTGAAACACACTATCCCAGGAAAACCTGACAGAGCATCCTGGAGACAGTCGCTCAACCACACACACATTAAACATGATCATATGCACCAGTCAATTCATTTAGTTCATTTACCCCACCACAGAAAGGTGGATTTAAATACTTCCCAACAATGATCACAGAAAGCAAATTTTACACTGACAACACCTAAGAAAATGTTTTTTATATTTCCCAACACAATGACCACAAAAAGTTGGACCACAGAAATAATGACCACAAAAATATTTCCTAACAACGACAAGAAAACACACCAGAAAGACAATTTAAATATATTTTAATAACAGACATCACAGTGAATGGCATAAATCCATAACAGACATTGGCATTTCTGTAGAAATGGTTGGCAATGCACACAGTCAGGGATGGAAATTGAGCTAGCCCGATGCTAGTACACCTCAGACTGGCTAGTAGAAAATGTAGCCAATTAGCCCAACAGCTAGTGAAATGTCATATTTTGTATTATTATAAGGCACAGCGGACAAGTGCCCAAAATCCTTAGGTTCCATCCCTGCACACCGCTATAGAGACTCCAGGTCGACCATGGACGATGTTTTCCTCCTCTGTGACGTCATTATACTCAGCTGAAAGAGAAAAGACAGAAAAATGAGTGTGTTAGAAACAGTCAAAGCCAACAAAGTCCTCTCAGTGTCGGGGCTTCTTCAAAGACGTGTGTCCATGAAGATTATATGGGACAGGAGACACGCCGTTTCTAGCTGTGCAGCGTTCCAGTACTGCATCTCATCTCAATAAGATCCAGGGTCCTATTCATGAGACAGCAGACTAAGTAACACTGACTAAAACAGGGAGGGACTACCTACACGTGTCCAATAACTCCCTTTGAGTTTCTGTTGCACAACGTTTTTGAACTGTTTTACTACAGCGTGCCCAATAAATATGACCCTGTGGTGATATCAGACGACTGAGCTGACATCATCAGTGTGCGCCTCTCCCTGGCCCCAGTGTAAGACCCCTAGTACCTGTTGTGAGGCTGTAGTTGCCCTCTGTTCTGCCTGAGTCAAACGCCTCTGGAGACGACTGTTCTTCTCCTGATACTCTGCCATCTGCCTCTCGTACTAGACAACAACAGGACACATTTCAACCACAACGTTAGAGACACTTCCCCTACTGGACCCAGCAACAATACACTGACATCACATTTCCTCATTATATTCATTATGATGCGGGTTGCTATTGGTTTCAAGGTGTGGAGTAGTGTGTTGAATTCACGTAAGTTGAACAATTGTCTTTGTTCCTTTTTTTAAAATCTTCTATAAAACGGTATGCGTGTATGTATGCGTGTGTGTATGTATGCGTGTGTATGTATGTATGTATGCGTGTGTGTATGTATGCGTGTGTATGTATGTATGTATGTATGTATGCGCGTGTGTATGTATGTATGTATGTATGTATGCGTGTGTGTATGTATGCGTGTATGTATGTATGTATGTATGTATGTATGTATGTATGTATGTATGTATGTGTGTATGTGTGTATGTATGTATGTATGTATGTATGTATGTATGTATGTATGTATGTATGTATGTATGTATGTATGTATGTATGCGTGTATGTATGCGTGTGTGTATGTATGCGTGTGTATGTATGTATGTATGCGTGTGTGTATGCATGTATGTATGCGTGTGTGTATGTATGCGTGTGTATGTATGTATGTATGCGTGTGTGTGTATGTATGTATGTATGTATGCGCGTGTGTATGTATGTATGTATGCGCGTGTATGTATGTATGTATGTGTGTGTGTGTGTGTATGTATGAATTGTATGTATGCGTGTGTGTGTGTATGTATGTATGCGTGTATGTATGTATGTATGTATGTATGTGTGTATGTATGTATGTATGCGTGTGTATGTATGTATGTATGTGTGTGTGTGTGTGTATGTATGAATTGTATGTATGCGTGTGTGTGTGTATGTATGTATGTATGTGTGTGTGTGTGTGTGTGTATGCATGTATGTATGCGCGTGTGTGTGTGTATGTATGTATGTATGTATGTATGTATGTATGCGTGTGTGTGTGTATGTATGTATGTATGTGTGTGTGTGTGTGTATGTATGCATGTATGTATGCGCGTGTGTGTGTGTATGTATGTATGTATGTATGTATGTATGTATGCGTGTGTGTGTGTATGTATGTATGTATGTGTGTGTGTGTGTGTATGTATGCATGTATGTATGCATGCGTGTGTGTATGTATGTGTGTGTATGTATGCGTGTGTGTATGTATGTATGCGTGTGTGTGTGTGTGTGTGTGTGTGTATGTATGTATGTATGTATGCATGCGTGTATGTATGTATGCATGCGTGTATGTATGTATGTATGTATGTATGTATGCGTGTGTTAGAGTCACCTCTACTATGGTCTCGTGGTCAGTCACCAGCTGGATCTCCAGTTCCTGACAACGTTGCTTCTGTCGACTCAGCTCACCCCTGAAACCAACAGACCGTGTCATAGTGGTCAGCGACCAATCATCAAACACATACTCATATCAAAACATCCACTCATCAACTAGCAACTGTGTCAAACAGTGGGCCATTTGGTCCGTAGCCTGTCAATCTCTCCCCTCTACATTGTGTGTAGGAGGCTTGAAACGTTGTTTTTACTGTGATCTGCAAAGTGAGAAAGAGCCAGAACAGCTTCTCAGAAGTTCAAAGCAGAACGGAAAAGGTGGGCGTCCTCAAACCAAATTGGTGAGTTTGTAGACTTGCCTGTATGGACACTGGGCTATTATGGTGGAGTGTCAGTAAGAAGGTCAGATCACAGTTTATTGGTCATATACAAACAGGTGTACCCAGTACATTGAACTAACTTGAGGCTGGTGAGTTTGGTGTGGAAGGTCAGGGTGAGGGTCTTGGCCTCCTCTTTCCAGCGCTGGCTGGTCTTCTGCTGGGCAGAGAGGAGGCGGGTCAGGTCAGCACTGGAGCTCCTACTGCTTTCCTCCAGCTCCCTGACCCGGGCATCCAGACCCTGCTCCTTTAGGGAATACTCCTGCTCCATCTGGGAAACCTGGGGAGAGGAGGGGGGAAGTGAGGGTGGGTGTGAGGGGGGAAGTGAGGGGGGGGGGGGGGTGCGTTTGTGAGTGTCTCCGACTTGACCTGCCCACCTGTTTAATCCTCATCTTGTTTTCACCTTCCTCTACCTGCTAGACCTGTCTCCCTCATCTCCCACCTTCCTCTACCTGCTAGACCTGTCTCCCTCATCTCCCACCTTCCTCTACCAGCTAGACCTGTCTCCCTCATCTCCCACCTTCCTCTACCAGCTAGACCTGTCTCCCTCCTCATCTCCCACCTTCCTCTACCAGCTAGACCTGTCTCCCTCCTCATCTCCCACATTCCTCTACCAGCTAGACCTGTCTCCCTCCTCATCTCCCACCTTCCTCTACCTGCTAGACCTGTCTCCCTCCTCATCTCCCACCTTCCTCTACCTGCTAGACCTGTCTCCCTCCGCATCTCCCACCTTCCTCTACCAGCTAGACCTGTCTCCCTCCTCATCTCCCACCTTCCTCTACCAGCTAGACCTGTCTCCCTCCTCATCTCCCACCTTCCTCTACCAGCTAGACTTGTCTCCCGCCTCATCTCCCACCTTCCTCTACCAGCTAGACCTGTCTCCCTCCTCATCTCCCACCTTCCTCTACCAGCTAGACCTGTCTCCCTCCTCATCTCCCACCTTCCTCTACCAGCTAGACCTGTCTCCCTCCTCATCTCCCACCTTCCTCTACCAGCTAGACCTGTCTCCCTCCTCATCTCCCACCTTCCTCTACCAGCTAGACCTGTCTCCCTCCTCATCTCCCACCTTCCTCTACCAGCTAGACCTGTCTCCCTCCTCATCTCCCACCTTCCTCTACCAGCTAGACCTGTCTCCCTCCTCATCTCCCACCTTCCTCTACCAGCTAGACCTGTCTCCCTCCTCATCTCCCACATTCCTCTACCAGCTAGACCTGTCTCCCTCCTCATCTCCCACCTTCCTCTACCTGCTAGACCTGTCTCCCTCCTCATCTCCCACCTTCCTCTACCTGCTAGACCTGTCTCCCTCCGCATCTCCCACCTTCCTCTACCAGCTAGACCTGTCTCCCTCCTCATCTCCCACCTTCCTCTACCAGCTAGACCTGTCTCCCTCCTCATCTCCCACCTTCCTCTACCAGCTAGACTTGTCTCCCGCCTCATCTCCCACCTTCCTCTACCAGCTAGACCTGTCTCCCTCCTCATCTCCCACCTTCCTCTACCAGCTAGACCTGTCTCCCTCCTCATCTCCCACCTTCCTCTACCAGCTAGACCTGTCTCCCTCCTCATCTCCCACCTTCCTCTACCAGCTAGACCTGTCTCCCTCCTCATCTCCCACCTTCCTCTACCAGCTAGACCTGTCTCCCTCATCTCCCACCTTCCTATACCAGCTAGACCTGTCTCCCTCCTCATCTCCCACCTTCCTCTACCTGCTAGACCTGTCTCCCACCTTCCTCTACCTGCTTCCCTCCTCATCTCCCACCTTCCTCTACCTGCCTCCTCATCTCTGTTTCTGCAGACTGGTCTTACGTGTTGTTACGCCCGTCTCTGTGCGAGCAGCAAAGCCTTGCATAGTTGGTTTATATCCCTGTCCTTCCTCTACCCTGATCCCTCCCGTTCATACTGCATCCAGTCTGGTCTTAAAGGTGCTTAACCAGGTAGTCTCACCTGCTGCTTAGCTCTCCTCTGGGTCATCATGCTAGCCTTGCGTAGCTCCTCCATCTCCCTGCGGAGCTGCATGTTCTCCTGCTGCAGCTGGAGCCGCTCCTCGCTGACCCCGCTGCAGTCCTCCCTGGCTGCAGACAGAGACCCCTGCAGCCGCCGCACCTCCTCCTGGCACCGGGACAACTCCTCACTGTAGCTGTGGGGGGAAAGGGGAGGGAGGGGGAGAGAAAGGAGGAAGAGAGAGGGGGAATTTAGATTACAAAGTACTGTATACACTTGGGTCCAGACAGGTGACAGGCAGACTTTAAAAAAAAGCACACTTAACAGCTGAACACAGATCTCAGATCAGCAGCTCAGACTAAGCACACAGAAATATGTGTCTCACTCCATCTCCAGTTTCTTCATCTTGTTGTGTGTGCTCTGCAGGGTGATGTTCATGTCGTCCTTCAGTCTCTCAGCATTCAGAGACCTCTGGTGGAGGACCTCCATCTTCCTGTACTCTGGCTCTCCTCTACCCTCCTTATACACCTGGAGTACAGATGACATAGGAACAGGTTATAATGCATTAGAACTCTTCATAACCTCCATTCCCCATAAAGTTCCTCCACCACCTGTAGGAATGTACGATCCAGTTTGGTAAAACAATAGTATGACTTCTTCCCCAATCACCTCACCTTCTCCCCCCCTCCCACCTTCTCCGGGTCCTCCTCCACCCCCACCTTCTCCAGGTCCTCCTCCACCCCCCCACCTTCTCCAGGTCCTCCTCCACCCCCCCACCTTCTCCAGGTCCTCCTCCACCCCCACCTTCTCCAGGTCCTCCTCCACCCCCCCACCTTCTCCAGGTCCTCCTCCACCCCCCCACCTTCTCCAGGTCCTCCTCCTCCCCCCCACCTTCTCCAGGTCCTCCTCCACCCCACCTTCTCCAGGTCCTCCTCCCCCCCACCTTCTCCAGGTCCTCCTCCACCCCCCCACCTTCTCCAGGTCCTCCTCCTCCCCCCCACCTTCTCCAGGTCCTCCTCCACCCCACCTTCTCCAGGTCCTCCTCCCCCCCACCTTCTCCAGGTCCTCCTCCCCCCCACCTTCTCCAGGTCCTCCTCCCCCCCACCTTCTCCAGGTCCTCCTTCACCCCACCTTCTCCAGGTCCTCCTCCCCCCCACCTTCTCCAGGTCCTCCCCCCCCCACCTTCTCCAGGTCCTCCACCCCCCCACCTTCTCCAGGTCCTCCACCCCCTCACCTTCTCCAGGTCCTCCACCCCCTCACCTTCTCCAGGTCCTCCTCCACCCCACCTTCTCCAGGTCCTCCTCCACAACCCCCCCTCACCTTCTCCAGGTCCTCCTCCACCCCACCTTCTCCAGGTCCTCCTCCACAACCCCCCCCCACCTTCTCCAGTTCCTCCTCCACAACCCCCCCCCCCACCTTCTCCAGGTCCTCCTCCACAACCCCCCCTCACCTTCTCCAGTTCCTCCTCCAGTTCCTCCTCCACAACCCCCCTCACCTTCTCCAGTTCCTCCTCCACAACCCTCCCCATCTTCTCCAGTTCCTCCTCCACTCCATCACCTTCTCCAGGTCCTCCTCCACAACCCCACTCACCTTCTCCAGTTCCTCCTCCACAACCCTCCCCACCTTCTCCAGTTCCTCCTCCACAACCCCCCCCCCTCACCTTCTCCAGTTCCTCCTCCACAACCCCCCCTCACCTTCTCCAGTTCCTCCTCCACCTTCTCCAGTTCCTCCTCCACAACCCCCCTCACCTTCTCCAGTTCCTCCTCGACAACCCTCCCCATCTTCTCCAGTTCCTCCTCCACTCCATCACCTTCTCCAGGTCCTCCTCCACAACCCCACTCGCCTTCTCCAGTTCCTCCTCCACAACCCTCCCCACCTTCTCCAGTTCCTCCTCCACAACCCCCCCCCTCACCTTCTCCAGTTCCTCCTCCACAACCCCCCCCCTCAACTTCTCCAGTTCCTCCTCCACAACCCCCCCCTCACCTTCTCCAGTTCCTCCTCCACAACCCCCCCCCCCCCTCACCTTCTCCAGTTCCTCCTCCACAACCCCCCCTCACCTTCTCCAGTTCCTCCTCCACAACCCCCCCTCACCTTCTCCAGTTCCTCCTCCACTGCCCGCATCTCTCTCATGGACCTCTCCATCTGAGACTCTTTATCTGCACACTCCAGTTGTAGAGCCGACAACTCCTCAGCCATCCGATGGATCTGTGAGTTGCACTGTTTACGTACGTTCTCTACCTAAAAGAAACACAATCCAGAACTAGTCAAGAACACCTGAAGTAACAACAGATAGTATACATCCCACATATTCTACCTGCTCTGTCACTTTAGCCAGCAGCATGCCACCCTGCATACCACTGCTGGCTTGCTTCTGAAGCTAAGCAGGGTTGGTCCTGGTCAGTCCCTGGATGGGAGACCAGATGCTGCTGGAAGTGGTGTTGGAGGGACAGTAGGAGGCACTCTTTCCTCTGGTCTAAAAAATATCCCAATGACCCAGGGCAGTGATTGGGGACATTACCCTGTGTAGGGTGCCGTCTTTCGGATGGGACGTTAAACGGGTGTCCTGACTCTCTGAGGTCATTAAAGATCCCATGGCATTTATTGTAAGAGTAGGGGTGTTAACTCCGAAGACCTGACTAAATTCCCAATCTGGCTCTCAAAACCATCACGGTCACCTAATGATCCCCAGTTTACAATTGGCTCATTCATCCCCCTCCTCTCCCCTGTAACTATTACCCAGGTCGTTGTTGTAAATGAGAATGTGTTCTCAGTCAACTTACCTGGTAAAATCACGGAAAAATACAAATAATTAAACTTGACAAAACAATTATATTCTGTAAGTCAGGCTTTTCAGAGGGAAATGCAGAGAGCTGCACCCCTGGTTTCACCACAGTGAAATGCACACTGCAGCTTGTGAGTGTGTGCTATTTCAGTGTCCAGGCACGTCTACATTTAGACCCGTGTCTGACAGCCTGGTGAAGGCTAACATTAACAGGCTTGGGGCGTTAGATCTTAAATCAGAGCCATTAATAGAATGGTAATCACAGTCCCTCCCTGGTAAACAGCCAGGCAGAGAAGTCAGGTCAGGGAGTTCCTCAAGGAAAAACTATACGGACACTGCTGAGCTGCAAACAGATCATTTCAGAATTGGTTAAAATTAGGTTAGGGTTTGGTTATAGTTCAAGTTAGGGCTAGTTTCGATTTAGGTTAGTCATTTTACAGGTCAGCAGTGTCCTTAGTCTTCTACGTTCCTCTACTGAGAACACAGCATCAAGAGAGAACGTGGTCAGGAGGCAGCAGCTCCGTTCCTCTACTGAGAACACAGCATCAAGAGAGAACGTGGTCAGGAGGCAGCAGCTCCGTTCCTCTACTGAGAACACAGCATCAAGAGAGAACGTGGTCAGGAGGCAGCAGCTCCGTTCCTCTACTGAGAACACAGCATCAAGAGAGAACGTGGTCAGGAGGCAGCAGCTCCGTTCCTCTACTGAGAACACAGCATCAAGAGAGAATGTGGTCAGGAGGCAGCAGCTCAGTTCCTCTACTGAGAACACAGCATCAAGAGAGAACGTGGTCAGGAGGCAGCTCTCTACTGAGAACACAGCATCAAGAGAGAACGTGGTCAGGAAGAAGCAGCTCCGTTCCTCTACTGAGAACACAGCATCAAGAGAGAACGTGGTCAGGAAGAAGCAGCCTAACAGGTTGAGGTAGTAGTGTACTGTTGATGTATTGGAGATAATGAAACACTATGGTAAAACGCTGGGACTAGTGTTAGAGAGGGTGGTTCAGGATGGCGGGACTAGGGTTAGAGAGGGTGGTTCAGGATGGCGGGACTAGGGTTAGAGAGGGTGGTTCAGGATGGCGGGACTAGGGTTAGAGAGGGTGGTTCAGGATGGCGGGACTAGGGTTAGAGAGGGTGGTTCAGGATGCCGGGACTAGGGTTAGAGAGGGTGGTTCAGGATGCCGGGACTAGGGTTAGAGAGGGTGGTTCAGGATGCCGGGACTAGGGTTAGAGAGGGTGGCTCAGGATGCCGGGGCTAGGGTTAGAGAGGGTGGCTCAGGATGCCGGGACTAGGGTTAGAGAGGGTGGCTCAGGATGCCGGGAAAAAGGGTTAGAGAGGGTGGCTCAGGATGCCGGGACAAGGGTTAGAGAGGGTGGCTCAGGACGCCGGGACTAGGGTTAGAGAGAGTGGCTCAGGACGCCGGGACTAGGGTTAGAGAGGGTGGCTTAGGACGCCGGGACTAGGGTTAGAGAGGGTGGCTCAGAACGCCGGGACTAGGGTTAGAGAGGGTGGCTCAGAACGCCGGGACTAGGGTTAAAGAGGGTGGCTCAGAACGCCGGGACTAGGGTTAGAGAGGGTGGCTCAGAACGCCGGGACTAGGGTTAGAGAGGGTGGCTCAGAACGCCGGGACTAGGGTTAGAGAGGGTGGCTCAGAACGCCGGGACTAGGGTTAGAGAGGGTGGCTCAGAACGCCGGGACTAGGGTTAGAGAGGGTGGCTCAGAACGCCGGGACTAGGGTTAGAGAGGGTGGCTCAGAACGCCAGGACTAGGGTTAGAGAGGGTGGTTCAAGATGCCGGGACTAGGGTTAGAGAGGGTGTTTCAGGATGCCGGGACTAGGGTTAGAGAGGGTGGTTCAGGATGCCGGGACTAGGGTAAGAGAGGGTGGTTCAGGATGCCGGGACAAGGGTTAGGGTACAGTTGGGGAGGACTAGGGTTAGCATTTTGAAAAAGGAGTTGAGAGACACCTCTTTCCTGGTGCGTATGGCAGCATCCTGGATCAGTTGTCTGACGGCTTCATTCATCCTGTCCAGCTCCTCAGATTTCTGTTTCTCTCTCAACAGGGCCTGATAGGGAGATACATACCACCATCACATACCACCATCACAACCAGAGTTATGCTAAATGACAGATAGTCCCTGACCAGACAGAGATATATACCACCATCACCATCAGCAGCGTTATGCTGAATGACAGACAGTCCCTGACCGGACAGAGATATATACCACCATCACGATCAGCAGCGTTATGCTGAATGACAGACAGTCCCTGACCGGACAGAGATATATACCACCATCACCATCAGCAGCGTTATGCTGAATGACAGACAGTCCCTGACCGGACAGAGAGGAGTGAAGGGTGTGAAGGAAGGGGTAGAGAGGAGGTTGTCTGACCTGGTGAGACAGAGAGAGGTTAGATTGTGTCCAGGGAAGCAGACCGTAGCAGTAGAAGACTGTATGTACCTGGTCCTTCTGTAGAGAGGCCTCCTCAGCCAGCTGGATGGAGTCTCTGACCTTGGAGAAGGCCTCGTAGCGCTCCTCCTCCAGAGAGGCACAGCGCACCTGCAGCTCCCCCACCTGACGGGTACACCTCGTTATACACCGCGCTATTTAGCGACATGACCTTGTAGATACTACGTTAAAATAGGGATACCAAAAACTACAGTGTTCCCCACCTGCCTCTCCCACACCACCTGCTCCCTGCGTACACCCTCAGCCTCCTGGCTGGCTGCTTTCAACCTGCAGGAGACAGATGGGGACAGAAAGAGTTTAGCAGAAGGAATTGAAGAGAGATGCACTCAGCCTCCTGTGGAAGAGTCCGGAAGAGGAACTGGAGTGAGGATTACAGGTGTGTTTCACCTGGCCTCTAGCTGACTGAGGGCTGACTGGAGATGGTGGAGTCTTCGATCTGAGGCCTCCTCTCTACCATGAGCCTCTGCTGCATCGTCCTCCTACACACACGATAAAGGGACTGAGGTTCAATTCTGCTATGGTAAACTACGGCAGAGAACTAGAAGCCCTATTGCTTCCTACCCGTCTCTGTATCTGGTCCTGGACGTTCTGCATCAGCTTGGTCATCTCCTCCACCTTGGCTGTGGCCATCCTCAGATCTGCTTTGGCCGATCTGCAGTAGGAGTGGAAAGAGAGAAACAAATTAACCCTGCTCTCTGCAGTAGCACTGCCTGAAGAGCTACATTCCTGAGAGCCATTTTGGATCTAAATGTAGGAGGCCATTTTGGATCTGCAGTAATCTGTCCTGGGGACAATTGGCGGCCATTTTGAAACTGTAGTAGTGTGTACCTGAGCTGGTTGCGTAGCTCCTCCATATCCGTGCTCTGTTCTGTCAGCGTCTTCAGGAACTGCTGGTTGGTCTGAGTGTGGCACGAGAGACACGCGCGCCGGTGAGGCATGATGCTTCAGTACACACACACTAAACTAAACTTCTCACAAACACCAAATGTCTCACACACACACACACTAAACTTCTCACACACACACACACACACAACTCCTCACACTACAATACAGAAGCACTACCTGGTAGACAGAAACAGAGAGAGGAAAGCCCTGGCCTCACTCCTCATTAATAATGTAGAAGATGGATACATTACTCTCCAGAAGCAGAAGGCCGGTGTGTGTGAGGTAAACCTGTACTGTCATGTTAGTTTACAGGCAAGTCTCTGACGTAACAGTCAATCCAGAAAAGCCAGTTAGCGAGCAAGTGAGTAAGGAAGTCAGAATGATAGTGTGTGTAACAAGCATGGGGCAAAGCTAGGAGAGCAAATGGATTAGGCTCCTTCCTGTCTGCAAGCATTAAGCCAGACAGACAGACTGACTGGTCTAGTTAGTGTTGTGGCCATGTGTAAAACAGATTCATTATTTACCAATGATCCAATATTCTACATTCGATATCAGAAACACTATTATAACGTTACACACACACACACACATATATATTTGACCTAGTGATTGGCTGCAACTTACAGATTCCAGTTTCTGATTGGTAACTTGGAGTTTCTGGACGTGCTGCTGGAATTGGATCAGTTGATCCTATGACAAAAAAATAATAAGGGGGCGGTGTTAATGACAACTTCCCTCACATCACTTCCTCTTAGACAACGACATTGAATTAATCTGAACTACGGACACAAAGTAAAACTCAAAGCTTGTACCAACTTCTAGCAGTACAGAGGTTTAGAAGCAGCAATGATCAGCTCCACTCACTGATCTCAATGGAAGAGGGATGAAATCCATAACAACGCTGCCCTCTGGGGGCCAAACTGGGAGAAGGATCTACCTTGAGGCGCTGTTGCTCGGCAACATGGAGCTGTCCGTCAGAGGTGGTTATCTGGTAGAGCTGCTGTAAACGGTCCAGCTCCTGGGCTGAGGCCCGCCACAGCTCCATGGCCTGGTCTCGCTCCTACACACACACACACAAACTTCAGTATACGCACACTTCAATATACGCACACTTCAATATATGCACACTTCAATATATGCACACTTCAATATATGCACACTTCAATATATGCACACAACATTTTAGTCACTCAGCATATGGTCTCATCCAGAGAGCCTTACAGTAGGGTGTATTATAATGCAGGTAACACACACACACACGCCATATCGTCACACACACACACGCCATATCGTCACACACACACACGCCATATCGTCACACACGCCATATCGTCACACACACACACGCCATATCGTCACACACACACACGCCATATCGTCACACACACACACACGCCATATCGTCACACACGCCATATCGTCACACACACACACACGCCATATCGTCACACACACACGCCATATCGTCACACACACACACGCCATATCGTCACACACACACACGCCATATCGTCACACACACACACGCCATATCGTCACACACACACGTGGAGGTGTTTAGACTAACCTGTACAGAGAGCTGTATCTGTTGGTGAAGGTTGCTGATGAGCCCCTCGTCCCCCAGTGTGTGTCCCTCCACCCCTGGTCCTGTACTGACTGGGAGGGTCTGCAGCTGCCTCTCTACGGACTCCCTCAGCTCGGCATGCAGCCTGGATGGGAGACGGCAACACACACACAGCGTTAACTTACCTCATTGGTGTAAAAAGGGACCGGCAGGCTGTGGTCAGAGAACTGAAGTTTAAACCGTACCGTTCATTCTCCTTGACCACCGTGTCCAGCTTCAGTCTGATGGCAGTCATCTGCATCTTGGAGTTCAAAGTGTGAGGTAAAGATTAACTGTCCATCACTTTGGAAATATATTGTAGTCAATCATAAAATATCTCCAATGTAAAACACAATCCTTACATTTTGTTGTAGTCAGACACCAAAAGATGAATGAACAAACAGAACAGGGATAATTTGGACAAATGTTCACCTGGTAGCTCTGCAGTTGTTCAGTCATGTCTTCCATGTGACGGTCATACTCTGATAGGAGGGGAGCCATTATACTGGAACACATCCACAAACCACAACACTGGAATCACCTTCATCAGACTAGAACACAAGCACAATACTGGAAATCACCTATATCAGACTGGAACACATCCACAATACTGGAAATCACCTATATCAGACTGGAATCACCTATATCAGACTGGAATCACCTATATCAGACTGGAATCACCTATATCAGACTGGAACACAAGCACAATACTGGAAATCACCTATATCAGACTGGAATCACCTATATCAGACTGGAATCACCTATATCAGACTGGAACACAAGCACAATACTGGAAATCACCTATATCAGACTGGAACACAAGCACAATACTGGAAATCACCTATATCAGACTGGAACACAAGCACAATACTGGAAATCACCTATATCAGACTGGAACACAAGCACAATACTGGAAATCACCTATATCAGACTGGAACACAACCACAATACAGGAAATCACCTATATCAGACTGGAATGACCTATTGCTAATTTGTCAAACACTTATCCAGAGCAACTTAGTCAATGCATTCAACTAAGGTGGGTAAGAAAACCAACAATCACAGTCACTGTAACTATTTATTTACATTTAATTTAACACTACTGACCTGTATCATTTTCCAAATATAGACATTCAGACTCAAATAGTTCACGTCGTCTAGTGAACCACCAAATAAACAACGTTTCTAAAAACAGTTGTTGTATTTGGCACGTGGCCGAGGAAATTGCAACAAAAACATAAACTTCGCTAACACTAGCCCTGCTGATGTAAAAAGTTAGACCAACTAAACTGTTTTTTTCCAGTCAAGAGTTAAACATCACCCTTATTAACTGTGATAAAGATGTAGATTGATAAGAGAAAACATCTACGCTGTTACATTAGAGATTCAAAGGTCTCCTGGTCAGTACAGGTGACCTGTCGTCTTAGCAACAGGTATCACTTGTCGTCTTAGCAACAGGTATCACTTGTCGTCTTAGCAACAGGTATCACTTGTCGTCTTAGCAACAGGTATCACTTGTCGTCTTAGCAACAGGTATCACTTGTCGTCTTAGCAACAGGTGTCACTTGTCGTCTTAGCAACAGGTGTCACTTGTCGTCTTAGCAACAGGTGTCACTTGTCGTCTTAGCAACAGGTATCACTTGTTGGTGCTATGAGGTTTATCATATTTTAACTCTCCATCTTTGAATGTGCTGTAGATCTGAGCTCGACATATTTTGCGAGATGGGTGTAGAAAGTCTCCAGATGGGATGGTGAGAGATGTCTTCCATGTCCAATGAAATTGGACTTTACATAGCCGCAGCATATAGAGTGAAGTGTTGCAACAGTAAAGCAGTGGTCATCAGCGTTGACATCTTTTTGTTGGTTCTCATCATTAGAAGAAGAGGGCAGTGAGCAGAAGAAAAAAGTGGACATTCAGAACTTCCTTCACTGTTGTCGTGTCAATGTTGGTTTTTGACCCTTGGTCTTTACTTCAGACTGGTGGTGAAACAGGTAGCCCACCCTCAGCAAAACACGACCTTTAACCTTTGAGAGGCTGGAACATGGGCTGTGTTCCGTATGACACACTACTCCACTACTTCTGACAAGAACCCTATGGGCAGCGCACTGATGAAAAGAAGTGCACTATTTTGTGAATAGAGTGCCATTTAGGGGACACACATATGCTTTGGATGCTAAAGAGGGCCATGTCACTGTTGGGTGACAGCGGGGCTCGGGTTGTTCCTCTCTTACCTCTGGTCAGACAGCCAGGGGGCTGGGGTCTCTGCGTGAGTCTCCTCTTCACCCTGCAGAAACAGAGCATTTAGAAAGCTCTCAGGCCTGACTCCTCCTAGTATTACTCATACTCAAAATCTAATGGATTGCATCATCTAGGCCATATTTTGTGGTTTATATTTTTGGCAGTGTGCAGCAGTGGTGGAAAAAGTACTCAATTGTAAAAGTAAAGATGCCTTAATAGAAAAATGACTCCAGTAAAAGTGAGTCACCTGGTAAAATACTTAATTTAATATAATTTACAAACTAAGCATGTGTGTTGAGTGAGTCCACCAGGTCAGAGGCATTAGGGATGACCAGGGATGTTCTCTTGATGTGTGTGAGAATTGGACCCTTTTCCTGTGCAACTAAGCATTCAAAATGTAAGGAGTACTTTTGGGTGTCAGGGAAAATGTATGGAGTAAAAAGTACATTATAGGCTAGCAGCTAATGTTTGACCATTGCTAACGAACATTGGTTTATCTTTTTGGCACTGAGCAGTGTCGACTACAACGGATTAATAACAGACTGTTGCTATATCCCAGCAAAACCCTTTCACACCTTACAGTACCTGTGGTGCTGATGTGGCTTCAGAGCGGTGCCTATCCTGATAGTGACTCAAGGCAGAGTTCAGCCTTTGTACTGCAATGATAAATACAGTATGAAATCAGATGGTAGACAATAACAATGACATAAATATAATATGCAAAGCTTATGAAAATGGGTATGGCTGTGGCTAGCTGCAATGCAACCAAGAGAATTTTGACATTGTGCTGGACTCTTTCAAAAGTCTCCTGGTTGCATCACAGGTAGGCTATGGCTAAAATGGATCTGACAACAAGACTAGTATTCAGAGATTATGCAATTAACCTTGATCACGCAAAAACTCGACTTCAGTGGACATCTTGCATTGAATCTGCACAAGAAAAGACCGCACATATTACTTAAAAAGAGATCGATAGCTAGCTATAGCTACCGTAAACCATACATGCCCTCTGTCTTGCTAGTTACAACACAAGCTTGCTACAAACACAACACAGGCTTGTACAATCAACAGGTGGTTTTCAAAAGATTCGGGGAATAAGATAGTTGATTTGCTGGGCGAGCCCTTGTCATGACCCTGAAAAACAACAATGTTGTTGAATTAATGTTTACTGATAGCTGGCGGGTTACTAGGCGTAACTAGCTAAGCAAATTTTGAGTCAGCAGGCACTGACTGCTGTGTGATATCGTGTGAGCGACAAACATTTCAATGGGTAAAAACAGCTTTTCGCTTGCACATATCACGTAATCTGACCAAATAATGTTGGCTACAAGCTATACGATTAATTGTGCTATGTGCAATTCCATCTTTACACCAAAGCAAACAAATTAAACTAACCGTTTAATTTCTCGATAATCCTTCCGCCGTCGATTTAAAGAAGGGCACGGCTGAAAAACCAATCACAAAAAAGAAGTGCAACCGCCTATTCTGCCCCCATAAATTAGAAACATACAAACAGTTCCACCTATTTCCTGGAACACCGTTTAAACCTGGCATCAATCAATTAGATATGAAACGCCATTTCAATATGTAAACAAATGTACTTCGAGACTGTTGTACTGGGTTGCGTGCCAACTGATTCCGTAATTATTCCACCCAAGAACATCTGATATGGAAGATATATCATAATATGATCATACCAGGAAGTTGATACTCCATTGAAAGTGCATTATCTCTTTGGCACGAGCTACTGTATGTATTTTGATAACAAGCTAAATATATAGGCATCACACCAGCGCGAAACTGGATTAATCTTCTTACAAAGTAAGTAACGTTAGCCTTCCTATCAGTCATGATGCACCGATCGTGGACATCGGTGTCGCTAAAAGCGGTTATCTTCCTCTATGTACTTACATGCGCAGAACTTAAAATGGTAAGTTTAGTACAAGTTTTATGTTTTCCAAATTACTGCATTGTGCCATACTTATGCGGCTACTACGAATAACACTGCTCTTGGTCTACCATGCTGGCACCAGTGTGCAGGGCAGGCTTATTTTAGCCTGGTCTCAGACGTGTTAGTAGGCAATAATATTTTGTGTTTTCAGTTGTCATCAGAATCAGTAAATCGAAGCATGTTTTTGGACTCATTCAGTAGTTTTTTATTTGATGAAGTAAAATCCTGTTTATTCCTAAATCATAAATTGGAAAATTATAATGTTGATGTTTCAAGGAGTGTATTCATTACGCAAACCATTTACCGTTTAAGAACCAAACCGAAGCAAACAGGGGTAATCATTTCCCAAAATTGATCGAGAGTTAAAATTGGACAAATTCATCCCTCCGTTTCGTTCCATTTAAGAAACGTTTTGCTACAGAATCGGCGTGATGAATATGCCCCCGACTTTAGATTTTTAGCCCAGTGTCAAAACACCCGTTTTAAATGTCCAAAATAATAATCATGATACGCTTCAATTGTTTGTGATATTTGAATACCAAACATTTAAAAAACGCCCTACACACGTGTCACACCTATATTTTGCTAAATTAGCACCTTATAAACTGCACACGACAGCATTTACCAAGAGGCCATTCTATACTAGAATGGATTAGCTTGTTTTACTGTAATCAATAATGCGCGCAAATGAATCCCTGGATATTGTATAGAAATCAATGGAACGGGACAATAACCGCGGCGAAATGTAACGTTTGCGCTCGTCTAAAAGACAAACCATATCGAACTTGGGTATACAACATAGACCTGTCGAGAGATGAGAACATGTAGTAGCCATGTATGACCTAATCTCCCTGTGCGACAGTGTTTAAAAATATTTGTTTAACTAACCCAAGATAGACAACAGCCTGACGTTTCCAATGGGAGCAAATTAATCACAGTGGGCAGAACTAGCAAGGAGGTGGGCAGAACTAGCAAGGAGGTGGGCAGAGCCATGCACGAACTAGCGAGAGCCTATTGGCGCGTTCTAGTTTATTTTCGTTAGGGAACGCCTACTTTGCAGTCTTAAACAACGCAATTTTCAGAAACCTTGGCAACGGGTGAAGTCTACTCTGTTCAAAACAGATTTTATTTTTGGAAACAAAAAACTGTATTGAGATCAAATGTTCCATCAATGAGAAAATTAGCAGAATATCGTCCAAGACCCTCCACCATCCCCCAAACCCCTTCCAAACCCCGTCCAATATCAATGACCTTCCACTTGAATCTTTCCCTCTCTTCAACATACTTCTAACAACACATGCTCCACAATTTCATCGACCACACACTCCAGATACAAACCATTCGCATGCTTACCAACCATGTAATGACGAGTTCAATGTGTGCGCAATCGAGCAAACACAATCTAATCTGACCTTTGAGTCTTGGTCCAGCGACCTTTGTTTGGAAGACATATAAAAGCCAGCCCAGAAGAGTCCCATCTCTTTTGCCACACATCTATCAGAATGGCTCTGATCTTACATTTGGCCTCACTTCTACCCAGTAGAACATCAATATCAAACATGTCTAGTTTTAAAGCCCTTTTGGCTATCTGGTCTACAATTTCTTTCCCTTCCACACCCAAATTGGCTGGGATCCAACGATTCTCCATAATAACATGAATGCCTCCAAAAAGTAAGTAACTCCTATTAGATTTGTCAGATGATAAACTATTCAACACAGACAGGGGATCTGAGCACACTGTAATTCTGACAGGTTGAGCGTCCTCCAGCCACAGTGTTTCCGGTAGACGGCCAATAAGAAAAGAGAAACAACACTTTTCTGATTTGATCATTTCAACGAATCACCACCTCACTGGTAGATCTACATAGTGACAGGGCTTGACTGTCTTTGGCGATAGCTTGACTTTCAAATCGGTGTATTTGTTTGTGGCCAGCGACTTTTATAAAGAGAGTGACACGATTTTTCCTTGTAGTTGAGTTTGAAAATGATCAACTGTGTTCAAAGTCCTGCGACGGACAGGCACGTATGCTAAAATAAATGATACCAAACCAAGTATACAAATCTGTTTTTAAGCAATCGATTTAGTATCATCTTGATGACTGTAAACGTGTATATTAACATCACCAACGTGAGGTTAAAATTAGGTGTAAATCCACTCCATTTATCCGTTGAAAATGCAAGCTTGTGTAAGATAGTAATACCAACTGTCCACATTAGGGGTAGTTAGCACAATATAAAATAATTATATGACAAAATCAAAAGCTATTGCAACAATTACACCTAGTTCTCACTCGTATAACCATTTGAGTGAGTAAAGAAATGCTCTTGAACACAATTTAGCCCCCATAGTTCCATTTAGCCTCCATAGTTCCATTTAGCCTCCATAGTTCCATTTAGCCTCCATAGTTCCATTTAGCCTCCATAGTTCAATTTAGCCCCCATAGTTCCATTTAAGCCTCCAGAGTTCCATTTAAGCCTCCATAGTTACATTTAGCCTCCATAGTTCCATTTAGCCTCTATAGTTCCATTTAGCCCCCATAGTTCCATTTAAGCCTCCATAGTTCCATTTAAGCCTCCATAGTTCCATTTAAGCCTCCATAGTTCCATTTAAGCCTCCATAGTTCCATTTAAGCCACCATAGTTCCATTTAAGCCTCCATAGTTCCATTTAAGCCTCCATAGTTCCATTTAAGCCTCCATAGTTCCATTTAAGCCTCCATAGTTCCATTTAAGCCTCCATAGTTCCATTTAAGCCACCATAGTTCCATTTAAGCCTCCATAGGTACATAATTAGCTCCATAGTTCCATTTATCCTCCATAGTGTATGCAGCAGCCGGAATGTTTGACTTCCCTAGTATTGGTGCTGCTGTCAACTCCTGCACTCATTGTCAAGCCCGGGAATGAACATGATATCACAAACAGATCTGGGACTTGGCTGTTGGTCTTTACACAGCATAGTCTAATCCCATTGTAAATACAAAACAGCAAAACCCATAACCAATCGTTCTCTCTGCCAGACTGAGATGGAGTTTGTGATCAGCACCACATGGGACAGCCTTCCTGTGGATCATGACCCTGTGAAGGTGACGTTTTCTCCCGGGGATGGAGGGATGAAGATGCAGGTGTCTGCTCCCTTCTTCAACAACCCTCCTGGTCCCTCCGGCCCTCCAGGACAGCCCTTCCCTGGCCTCTGGAACTATGAAGGTGAGTAGAGAGCGTTATAACAGGACAGCCCTTCCCTGGCCTCTGGTACTATGAAGGTGGGTAGAGAGAGTTATAACAGGACAGCCCTTCCCTGGCCTCTGGAACTATGAAGGTGGGTAGAGAGAGTTATAACAGGACAGCCCTTCCCTGGCCTCTGGGACTATAAAGGTGGGTAGAGAGAGTTATAACAGGACAGCCCTTCCCTGGCCTCTGGGACTATAAAGGTGGGTAGAGAGAACAGTGGTGGTTTGTTCTGGTCGTGGGGGTAATTGCATAATCATAACTATTACTACCATAATAATTGTGAAGTAAATATTGAATGTATCGTTGATTGCTCATTTTTTCTGTTGTTTGTGGACGTTTTTTCAGTCATCCTACTTTAGGCCACTAGGCACAACAAGATGGTTTTCAATGCGTATAATATAACCCTTTTGATGTTATTTTTCTACAGTGGTTGAGGCGTTCTTCCTGGACAGTACTACTGTGAACTATCTAGAGGTGGAAGTGTGTCCGTAAGTAGAGCCGTTCTCTAGAGGCGTTGATGGTCTGATTGATGGTTCTCCAGTAGCACTGATTATATACTGATTATTACTCTTCTGTTGCAGACATGGACAACACTTGGTGTTACTGCTCTCTGGAAGAGGTCACGCATTCATGGTAAGTGAACACCCTCACATCCTCCCTATGAATGGATGAATGACTGGATGGATGGATGGATGAATGACTGGATGGATGGATGAATGAATGAATGGATGAATGAATGGATGGATGAATTAATGCATGAATGAATGGATGGATGGATGAATTAATGCATGAATGAATGAATGCATGGATGAATTAATGCATGAATTAATAAATGGATGGATGAATGAATTAATGCATGAATGAATGGATGGATGAATTAATTAATTAATGCATGAATGAATGAACAATGAAAGAGTACAATGTATTACACTCATATCTTATAAATATTTAGTTCTGCCCCAATATATTTCATCAAGTTATATTCACACAGACTTACCTCTATTTCGTCACTTGCCCTAACAGTAATCTAAGGGTCCAACAGATACAGTCATCAGTTTGGTTTAAAACCTATTTTTTGTTTTTGTTTCCAGCAACAACTGCCCCTGTCGTTCACGGCAACCATCACAGGAAACAGGTGGGAGGGTGAGGCTCTTCTCCCCTGGAGCTACTTCCCCCCTAACGTGAACAAGATGAACTCGTACGCCATCCACGGGTCCGGTGCGGGGCGTACCTACGAGTCCCTCTACCCCGTCCCCCAGGCTGACCTCGTGGAGGGGCAGAAGCCCAACTTGTGAGTCTGTTTATTGCCTTCAGAAAGTATTCACAGCCCCAGACGTTTTCCACATTGTGTTGTTGTTACAGTCTGAATGTAAAATGGATGAAATGCTTGCCGTGCTTCTACACCTGCATTGCTTGCTGTTTGGGGTTTTAGGCTGGGTTTCTGTACAGCACTTTGAGATATCAGCTGTTGTACGAAGGGCTATATAAATACATGTGATTTGATTAAATTGTTTTTTTTTGTCCCTGGCCTACACAGAAAACCCCATAATGTCAAAGTGGAATTCTGTATTTTTGTTTATGTTTTATTTTTTACTCAGTTGCCCGAGAGGAAGGAAACTGCTCAGGGATTTCACCATGACGCCAATAGTGACTTTAAAAACAGTTACAGAGTGTTCAATGGCTGGGATAGGAGAAAACTGAGGATGGATCAATAACATTGTAGTTACTCCACAATACTAACCTAAATGACAGAGTGAAAAGAAAGAAGCCTGTACAGAATAAAACATATTCAAAAAATATTCATCCTGTTTGCAACAAGGCACTAAAGTAATACTGCAAAAAATATGGCTAGGCAATTAACCTTTTGTCTTGAATACAAAGTGTTATGTTTGGGACAAATCCAGTACAACACATTACTGAGTACCACTCTCCATGTGTTCAAGCATAATGGTGGCTGCATCATGTTATGGGTATGCTTGTAATCGTTAAGGACTGGGGAGTTTTTCAGTATAAAAAAATGAATGGAATGGAGATAAGCACATGCAAAATCCTAGAGGAAAACCTGGTTGTCTGCTTTCACTGTGAGGAGGGTTCATGTCTGTCTGTAGAAAAGGAGGGTTCATGTCTGTCTGTAGAAAAGGAGGGTTCATGTCTGTCTGTAGAAAAGGAGGGTTCATGTCTGTCTGTAGAAAAGGAGGGTCCATGTCTGTCTGTAGAAAAGGAGGGTTCATGTCTGTCTACCTTTCTTTAGTCAGAACACAGTCTCTTCCTTCTTCAGACACACAATGTTCAAGGCTGAAACTCTTACAGAGCATTTTTCTGGAGAAGACTGCATTGCCGAGTCTATACAAACACACACACACTGCCAACTCTACTTTTAAAAATATGTTAGATGACGGAGATAAAGCCTACTCCTCTGCAGCATAACTATTCCGTGTGTGTGTGTGTGTGTGTGTGTGTGACAGAGACACCTCTCCACCACTGCATAAGTATTCAGTGCTTAGATGTGTTAGCTGTCAGTGGACAGATTCCAATAGTCAGCCCCATGTTTTATTACACTGAGAAAATTACATGCAAATTCACAGTTTTCTGTGTGCGGGTGTGTGTGCGCGCGTGTGTCTCGCAAATTCACAGATTGTGTGTGTTACCAAACTGACAGACTGCACTTTTCTCTCTCTCTCTCTCTCTCTCTCTCTCTCTCTCTCTCTCTCTCTCTCTCTCTCTCTCTCTCTCTCTCTCTCTCTCTCTCTCTCTCTCTCTCTCTCTCTCTCTCTCTCTCTCTCTCTCTCTCTCTCTCTCTCTCTCTCTCTCTCTCTCTCTCTCTCTCTCTCTCTCTCTCTCTCTCTCTCTCTCTCTCTCTCTCTCTCTCTCTCTCTCTCTCTCTCTCTCTCTCTCTCTCTCTCTCTCTCTCTCTCTCTCTCTCTCTCTCTCTCTCGACGCAGCCACCTCTTGGAATATTTCCAAGACTTTCGCCTGCAAAGCATCATGGGAGGGGACTGGGTCCAGCCCGAGTCGGATCTCTGGAAGGGAAAGTGATGAGTCGGGAGAACACACACACTGGAACACACGCGCGTGATGACAGCGGGTGCGACCAAAGTCACGGAGGAGGAACGATCGATCTTGATTAGTTAATGATGTCAGACTGGATGAAATATGTTACCAGTTTGTCAGATGGTATTAACACCTCACCTCAAACTGCCTTTTACCAACTGCCTGAGGCCTGGTTCAAAACACACATGAAGGGGTTTCTAGTTTCTATTTTTCTATGAATGAAAGTGAGAATCAAAGTGTATTATATCTGTGCTTTCTGTTTTATAGATTTATGCCTTTCTCTCTGAAATGAAAGACCATTGAATTTGTTCATTTTCAATGCTACCTCCAATTCATTGTGGGAGTATCATTGTTATTCAATTAGATGAAGGCTCATCATGACGAGTTTACACTTTTGATTCATGGTTTCGTGCAATGCATTGATCACCACACACCAATATGTCTGTAATTCATCAATGTGACCAATTCTACTGTGCTGAAGCTGGAGTAAGGCTGTTTTGCTTCAATTACTCCCGAGCAAATGAAAATGGATTGTCTGGCATCCCAAATGGCATCCTATTCCCTGTTTTAGTGCACTACTTTTCAGAAGTAGTAAGCTACATAGGGAATAGGGTGCCATTTGGGATGCCAGACATTGAGATAATTAGTAGTCATTAGATAACGGCCATATGTGCCCTTTTTTTGTAATGATGTTAAATGAGCTCTTGGGTCGTCATTACTTCTGGGATCCATATAGGACTGTTGTCTTATGGAATGTTAATGTATGTAGATGGGCTGCAGCCTATCAAATAAATACATTAAATAAACAGTGTCCCGTGGAGCCGTGTCATTGATGTGCTTCCCACTGACACGTTCAGACAACTTGAACACTCCATATGATGTGCTTCCCACTGACACGTTCAGACAACTTGAACACTCCATATGATGTGCTTCCTACTGACACGTTCAGACAACTTGAACACTCCATATGATGTGCTTCCCTACTGACACGTTCAGACAACTTGAACACTCCATATGATGTGCTTCCTACTGACACGTTCAGACAACTTGAACACTCCATATGATGTGCTTCCTACTGACACGTTCAGACAACTTGAACACTCCATATGATGTGCTTCCCACTGACACGTTCAGACAACTTGAACACTCCATATGATGTGCTTCCCACTGACACGTTCAGACAACTTGAACACTCCATATGATGTGCTTCCCTACTGACACGTTCAGACAACTTGAACACTCCATATGATGTGCTTCCTACTGACACGTTCAGACAACTTGAACACTCCATATGATGTGCTTCCCTACTGACACGTTCAGACAACTTGAACACTCCATATGATGTGCTTCCTCACTGACACGTTCAGACAACTTGAACACTCCATATGATGTGCTTCCCTACTGACACGTTCAGACAACTTGAACACTCCATATGATGTGCTTCCTACTGACACGTTCAGACAACTTGAACACTCCATATGATGTGCTTCCCTACTGACACGTTCAGACAACTTGAACACTCCATATGATGTGCTTCCCTACTGACACGTTCAGACAACTTGAACACTCCATATGATGTGCTTCCTACTGACACGTTCAGACAACTTGAACACTCCATATGATGTGCTTCCTACTGACACGTTCAGACAACTTGAACACTCCATATGATGTGCTTCCTACTGACACGTTCAGACAACTTGAACACTCCATATGATGTGCTTCCTACTGACACGTTCAGACAACTTGAACACTCCATATGATGTGCTTCCCACTGACACGTTCAGACAACTTGAACACTCCATATGATGTGCTTCCCTACTGACACGTTCAGACAACTTGAACACTCCATATGATGTGCTTCCCTACTGACACGTTCAGACAACTTGAACACTCCATATGATGTGCTTCCTACTGACACGTTCAGACAACTTGAACACTCCATATGATGTGCTTCCCTACTGACACGTTCAGACAACTTGAACACTCCATATGATGTGCTTCCTACTGACACGTTCAGACAACTTGAACACTCCATATGATGTGCTTCCCACTGACACGTTCAGACAACTTGAACACTCCATATGATGTGCTTCCTACTGACACGTTCAGACAACTTGAACACTCCATATGATGTGCTTCCCTACTGACACGTTCAGACAACTTGAACACTCCATATGATGTGCTTCCCTACTGACACGTTCAGACAACTTGAACACTCCATATGATGTGCTTCCTACTGACACGTTCAGACAACTTGAACACTCCATATGATGTGCTTCCTACTGACACGTTCAGACAACTTGAACACTCCATATGATGTGCTTCCCTACTGACACGTTCAGACAACTTGAACACTCCATATGATGTGCTTCCCACTGACACGTTCAGACAACTTGAACACTCCATATGATGTGCTTCCCACTGACACGTTCAGACAACTTGAACACTCCATATGATGTGCTTCCTACTGACACGTTCAGACAACTTGAACACTCCATATGATGTGCTTCCTACTGACACGTTCAGACAACTTGAACACTCCATATGATGTGCTTCCCACTGACACGTTCAGACAACTTGAACACTCCATATGATGTGCTTCCTCACTGACACGTTCAGACAACTTGAACACTCCATATGATGTGCTTCCTACTGACACGTTCAGACAACTTGAACACTCCATATGATGTGCTTCCTACTGACACGTTCAGACAACTTGAACACTCCATATGATGTGCTTCCCTACTGACACGTTCAGACAACTTGAACACTCCATATGATGTGCTTCCCACTGACACGTTCAGACAACTTGAACACTCCATATGATGTGCTTCCTACTGACACGTTCAGACAACTTGAACACTCCATATGATGTGCTTCCCTACTGACACGTTCAGACAACTTGAACACTCCATATGATGTGCTTCCCTACTGACACGTTCAGACAACTTGAACACTCCATATGATGTGCTTCCCACTGACACGTTCAGACAACTTGAACACTCCATATGATGTGCTTCCTACTGACACGTTCAGACAACTTGAACACTCCATATGATGTGCTTCCTACTGACACGTTCAGACAACTTGAACACTCCATATGATGTGCTTCCCACTGACACGTTCAGACAACTTGAACACTCCATATGATGTGCTTCCTCACTGACACGTTCAGACAACTTGAACACTCCATATGATGTGCTTCCTACTGACACGTTCAGACAACTTGAACACTCCATATGATGTGCTTCCTACTGACACGTTCAGACAACTTGAACACTCCATATGATGTGCTTCCCTACTGACACGTTCAGACAACTTGAACACTCCATATGATGTGCTTCCTACTGACACGTTCAGACAACTTGAACACTCCATATGATGTGCTTCCTCACTGACACGTTCAGACAACTTGAACACTCCATATGATGTGCTTCCTCACTGACACGTTCAGACAACTTGAACACTCCATATGATGTGCTTCCTCACTGACACGTTCAGACAACTTGAACACTCCATATGATGTGCTTCCCACTGACACGTTCAGACAACTTGAACACTCCATATGATGTGCTTCCTACTGACACGTTCAGACAACTTGAACACTCCATATGATGTGCTTCCCACTGACACGTTCAGACAACTTGAACACTCCATATGATGTGCTTCCTCACTGACACGTTCAGACAACTTGAACACTCCATATGATGTGCTTCCTACTGACACGTTCAGACAACTTGAACACTCCATATGATGTGCTTCCTACTGACACGTTCAGACAACTTGAACACTCCATATGATGTGCTTCCTACTGACACGTTCAGACAACTTGAACACTCCATATGATGTGCTTCCCTACTGACACGTTCAGACAACTTGAACACTCCATATGATGTGCTTCCTACTGACACGTTCAGACAACTTGAACACTCCATATGATGTGCTTCCCTACTGACACGTTCAGACAACTTGAACACTCCATATGATGTGCTTCCCTACTGACACGTTCAGACAACTTGAACACTCCATATGATGTGCTTCCCTACTGACACGTTCAGACAACTTGAACACTCCATATGATGTGCTTCCCTACTGACACGTTCAGACAACTTGAACACTCCATATGATGTGCTTCCCTACTGACACGTTCAGACAACTTGAACACTCCATATGATGTGCTTCCCTACTGACACGTTCAGACAACTTGAACACTCCATATGATGTGCTTCCTACTGACACGTTCAGACAACTTGAACACTCCATATGATGTGCTTCCTACTGACACGTTCAGACAACTTGAACACTCCATATGATGTGCTTCCCTACTGACACGTTCAGACAACTTGAACACTCCATATGATGTGCTTCCCTACTGACACGTTCAGACAACTTGAACACTCCATATGATGTGCTTCCTACTGACACGTTCAGACAACTTGAACACTCCATATGATGTGCTTCCCTACTGACACGTTCAGACAACTTGAACACTCCATATGATGTGCTTCCCTACTGACACGTTCAGACAACTTGAACACTCCATATGATGTGCTTCCCTACTGACACGTTCAGACAACTTGAACACTCCATATGATGTGCTTCCTACTGACACGTTCAGACAACTTGAACACTCCATATGATGTGCTTCCTACTGACACGTTCAGACAACTTGAACACTCCATATGATGTGCTTCCTACTGACACGTTCAGACAACTTGAACACTCCATATGATGTGCTTCCTACTGACACGTTCAGACAACTTGAACACTCCATATGATGTGCTTCCCACTGACACGTTCAGACAACTTGAACACTCCATATGATGTGCTTCCTACTGACACGTTCAGACAACTTGAACACTCCATATGATGTGCTTCCCTACTGACACGTTCAGACAACTTGAACACTCCATATGATGTGCTTCCCTACTGACACGTTCAGACAACTTGAACACTCCATATGATGTGCTTCCCTACTGACACGTTCAGACAACTTGAACACTCCATATGATGTGCTTCCTACTGACACGTTCAGACAACTTGAACACTCCATATGATGTGCTTCCTACTGACACGTTCAGACAACTTGAACACTCCATATGATGTGCTTCCTACTGACACGTTCAGACAACTTGAACACTCCATATGATGTGCTTCCTACTGACACGTTCAGACAACTTGAACACTCCATATGATGTGCTTCCCACTGACACGTTCAGACAACTTGAACACTCCATATGATGTGCTTCCCACTGACACGTTCAGACAACTTGAACACTCCATATGATGTGCATCACATGCA
>NC_143040.1:10955000-11010000 GCF_057628025.1 Oncorhynchus mykiss | reverse complement strand
GCTTTTTATCTGGTATATGAAAACTAAAGCACCAACTTGCTTTTTATTTGCACCTTGTCATCACACACAGCATTTAAATCCACAACAAGTCAGTTTAATGGAAACACACTTCTGGTGGGAAAGTGTGCACATTTGTTTTTAATGCGGATTTAAGAATAGTTCATTGAAAATCTGTCCCCATCTGGATGGAAACAGGCACATATATGCACATAAGTTTGCTAGTTGTCTTGTTAGTAACACCACAGGGTTTACACCTCATTTTAAATGAGGTGTTAACATATTTGAAGTGTAATTGTCCTCCTGGCGTGTTGGTGATAAGTGGTGTGAGGCATTACAAAAAGTAGAAACAAAAATAGACAGAATAGAACACACACGTAGCAGTATAAACTCTGATGATATGCTGATAGGAGACTGCTGTGAGGTGATGGTGATAAAAACACTTCTCCTCCCCTCCCTGCGTCCCTCACTCTCCTTTCATTCCCTTCCTACCTCTCTCTCCTCCCCCATCTCTCTTTCCTTCCCTCCCGCTCTCTCTCTCCTTCCCACCCCTTCCCTTCTCTTTCCCTGCCTCTCTCCTCACCCCATCTCTCTCTCCCTCTCTCTCCTCCCCTACCTAAGCATTCCTCCCTCTCTCATCTACATCATGTTTCTCTACTCCTCCAGTCCTGGAGCAGACACCACTCTCCCTCCCTCCGTCCCCCCTTCCTCAACGCTCCCTTGTCTAGTGTGGTAGATTGATAGGAGAAGTGAGGGCCTAACAGCTGATGTACGGATGGATGGGCTGAGGACATTGGGAGATGAAGTGTTAACCAGCCCCACCAGGGGCAACAGTGAGTGCTGTTACCTTCGAGTCGGTTTCACATGTGCCTAGGTGTTGTGGACTGGGATGGTAGATGGGCGTTAGCATCTGATTCCAAACAGTTGCATCTTCAAATCCAGCGCTAGAAAGTTATTTTTGATATTTTAGCTTGAAGTCTATCCCACACCTTAACCCTAACCTTAACCATTGGGAGTTGATGCCTAACCTTAGCCATTGGGAGTTAATGCCTAACCTTAACCATTGGGAGTTAATGCCTAACCGTAACTATTGGGAGTTAATGCCTAACCTTAACCATTGGGAGTTAATGCCTAACCTTAACCATTGGGAGTTAATGCCTAACCTTAACCATTGGGAGTTAATGCCTAACCTTAACTATTGGGAGTTAATGCCTAACCTTAACCATTGGGAGTTAATGCCTAACCTTAACCATTGGGAGTTAATGCCTAACCTTAACCATTGGGAGTTAATGCCTAACCTTAACCATTGGGAGTTAATGCCTAACCTTAACCATTGGGAGTTAATGCCTAACCGTAACTATTGGGAGTTAATGCCTAACCTTAACCATTGGGAGTTAATGCCTAACCTTAACCATTGGGAGTTAATGCCTAACCTTAACTATTGGGAGTTAATGCCTAACCTTAACCATTGGGAGTTAATGCCTAACCTTAACTATTGGGAGTTAATGCCTAACCTTAACCATTGGGAGTTAATGCCTAACCTTAGCCATTGGGAGTTAATGCCTAACCTTAACCATTGGGAGTTAATGCCTAACCTTAGCCATTGGGAGTTAATGCCTAACCTTAAGAATTTGGAGTTAATGCCTCAACTTAACCCTAAACGCGTTGAAATTTGATGTTTGAGAAACATGAACGAACATCTAATTCTGACATGAGACTGTGAGAGCTGGTAAGTCAGGCCACAGGAGGGAGAGCAGTCGATGCAGACATCACTTTGACTGTCACACCTATAATGGATGTGACAGGGGCTCTCATAAACTAGCACAGGCACGCACAAACACACACACACACACACACACAAACACACACACACAGTTGATAGTTGTCTAAGAGGCCTTTTAAGAAACTGTCTACGGCTCCATGTGTTTTCAGTGTGCACTCCTAAAAAAAAAAAAACGAAGGAGAGCCACCCACTCTGGGAGCTCAGATGCAAAAATATTTATGTCCAACGTTTCCACAGACAAGCTGCCTTCATCAGGGTATAATTCAGTCCTGCCTGCTCTTCATCCTGGTTGAAAACGCTGATTAACTTAATCATTCACACACAAAAAAATAGCTTTTCACCCATGTTAGCAGTACTTTATTTAGGTATTTAGGACACAGTAATTTACCCATCATTTACCCAGTTCAGTCAGATTTACTACAGACTCTTTCAGCATTGGACTGCATGGTGGAGATTTTATCCATATCCCAATTGGCACCCTATTCCCTTTACAGTGCACTACTTTTGACCAGGGCTCATAGGGTAGTGCACTGCATAGGGAATAGGGTGCCATTTTGGGAAGCACACTTAGCTAAATGCTAACGGGCTGTATGGTAATGATTGATTCAGTCAGTGTAAAAACAAAAAAAGCTAACCGTACCATAAAACATCTGGACAAGTTGAAAATGTATCTCGATGTGTAATTCCCTTGTCTGTTAGGTTTATGTACTCTTGTTTGTATATCTCTGTTTTTGTATTTGTTTTGTTCATAACAGTTTAGCACCTGTCGTGTCTTTGGTTATGCCGGATTAAGTGATATGACATGCTATTCTATAAAATAATTTCTCTGTCATTAATATTACCTGATTAAGCTAATCAGGTAGATAATTAACTAGAAAGTCAGGGCACCACGAAATAATGTTTATAGAGCTGTTATCTTCTGAATAAACTCTTAAAGACCTGGTAATTATTTACCTCAATAGCAGTCAATATTTAATCTTCACCTTGTTTAGTAGTCTCATCTGAAAGTTGTAAATTATTGGTTCTTCACGATCTTCACGAACCCTGGCTAACAAGTTGAATCAGCAATACAAAATTGTTTAATTATTTATTTCCTAAATACCTAACTAATCACACAGAATTACATATACACAGAATGAATCATACATTGATTACAAATTATGTCAGGAAAACGTCCCTAGCAGACGGAACAGATATGACGGCTGGTTACTTAAAGAGAGGGGGTTGGGTTTGAATGAAAGAGCGGGAAGACTGAGGAACAAAGGGAGAAGTGATGTCTCTATCGTAAATACAGTATCTTATGCATTCTAAATTACCGCCCATTTGGAAAAGGAAAATGCAATAAATATTTACTCTGAGCTGCTCTTCGGTAGGTTGGTGGTAGATGGAAGGCCGTGTTGCCCAACCGAGTCCTTTGTCCTTGTCTCTGCTGGTAAATTGGATACGTTGTAGTAACGTCGTTGTGTGGTAGATGGGATACTCTGTCTGTTCTTTCCTAGCCCACATTTGCAGCTGCTGTTGCTAACTCAACGGCTAGGAGGTATCACTTCTGTAGTGAATAAGAGTTCAAAGTTCATACCATTCGCAACCAAAGCTCATGCTGAGGTTGGCTTAGTTCTGTAGTTGACATGTTAGTGCTTTTAACATATGGACCGTCGTCCGATCGTCCTCGGAAGAGAAAGGTACATTTTCGTCAAGGGCTTTATATAGGAGGGGAGAGAAGGGCATGTTTCATAGTTTATAACCAATGTCTCTTCACATGGGCGGGGCCACTGAGTGAGCAGAGCTTTAACCTTATGAAAACCCAATTCTCTCATTAAGAAGCTAAAATTACATTTAATCTTTTCACAAAGAGTTTCATGTTTAAACGTTTAAATTGCACAAGACTTTCCAAGATACAGTTTATGTCATCCTATCATTAGTAAGAATGTCTCAGACGCCAACTGATCTGGCATCATATTCATTAAGTACCAACGCATCCTTTCAACTGGTTGGATTACCGAAATATGGTTCCTATGCCTACAAATACAAATATGTTCCCCGACTCTCTATGTTTAACAAAGGCTTTTCAAGAGTCCTTCTGTAGAGTCAAGAGAGAGGGAAGGGAGAAAGGTATTTATGGGGGTCATAAACTTCTCCCACTCAGGCCAACGTCATGACAAACCATAAAAAGACAAATAAAAAAAGACAAATGAAAATAACTTACTAACAAACCCCAAAAAATGAGAAAAATGATTGATTGAGCTAATTGCTAACGGGAGAATTAAAGTGAGGGTCAATGCAGATTGATTCTCTCTTCCTGTCTTATCTACTAATGGACATGATGATGCTGGAAGGAAACATTTCATGTCAAGGTTGAAGTTGACAATATTTTTTAGAGGGGCACAATACGTGAGGATGGGGGGGGGGGGGGTGATGAAACTGTTTTTTCCTGAAATCTAGAGTGATAATCATTATGATTAATTGAGTTATACAATATTTATATTTTTCTGCCTAGGTTATCTAAGCATCCTCTTTACCTGTTAAATTGTCATTTTAATGAATGATGCACATTGATTCTTTAAGAACTGTTATGCCTTAGGAGGTTAGTTCAAGTGCCACACTGGTATAACGTATCATAACCCAATAATTAAAGCAGTTACAGTATTTTCTAAAGTCTGGCAATCTTGCTAGCAGGCACACCAGCTAAGATAGTTAGACAAGCTAGTCTAACTCCATTGATAGCATGAAATGGCTTGGTAACTGGTTATGAGGTTTGGAGATTGGCTAGCTAAAGCCAACTTAATTAAATTGCTAGGTGGCTGTCTAGTATTACTGAGAAACAAGATGTATTTATTCACCAAGAAGGAAGAAGGAATAGACTTCATACGTAGCTTGATCACATTGATTTACAAACATACCTTCTGCCAGTCCTGCCCATCACTGGCAGCTCATACCTTCTGCCAGTCCTGCCCATCACTGGCAGCTCATACCTTCTGTCAGTCCTGCCCATCACTGGCAGCTCATACCTTCTGTCAGTCCTGCCCATCACTGGCAGCTCATACCTATTGTCAGTCCTGCCCATCACTGGCAGCTCATACCTTCTGTCAGTCCTGCCCATCACTGGCAGCTCATACCTTCTGTCAGTCCTGGCCATCACTGGCAGCTCATACCTTCTGTCAGTCCTGGCCATCACTGGCAGCTCATACCTTCTGTCAGTCCTGGCCATCACTGGCAGCTCATACCTATTGTCAGTCCTGCCCATCACTGGCAGCTCATACCTTCTGTCAGTCCTGCCCATCACTGGCAGCTCATACCTTCTGTCAGTCCTGGCCATCACTGGCAGCTCATACCTATTGTCAGTCCTGCCCATCACTGGCAGCTCATACCTTCTGTCAGTCCTGCCCATCACTGGCAGCTCATACCTTCTGTCAGTCCTGGCCATCACTGGCAGCTCATACCTTCTATCAGTCCTGGCCATCACCGGCAGCTCAAATCAAATCAAACACTGTGCGTGTAACACAACAGTCTCTCTCCTCGTCCCCTGACAACACTGTCTGCACACACTACACTATCTAGCAACCTGCATAGCTCATATACTCCATGGTACACCTTGAAAGGAACCACTTACTAGGGAGAACAGGGGGGGTCCAGTCAGTGAGCCCCCGCCACAAATTAATGCTGCCAGATATTTTTATTCATAATTATGATAAAACATGGGCTGAAAAATCATTAATTTAACATCTGCATTTACTTTTTAAACAGGACTCATCGGAGGGAGCGTGTGTCCTTGTGTCCCCTATGGCCCTGACAACTCAGGTTGTTGACGATGATGTTTTCAAGAACTGCATCTCAGGAACTGCGTCACAAAGTGTGGCCCTATGGGCCCTTGTCAAAAGCAATCTGAAGAGGTTCACTGGCTGCTAACAGAACAGATTGACTGACATGTTCTCTCTTACTCTTCACTAGTCTAAAACGTTCCCAGAGTGGCTGATTGACTGACTGAGAACGGAGCGATGGAGAGAAGATGAGAGAGAGAGAGAGAGAGAGAGAGAGAGAGAGAGAGAGAGAGAGAGAGAGAGAGAGAGAGAGAGGGATTTAATGAGGGGCTCTTTGAGATGATGAATACAGAAAGTCCTCCAGTCTCCTCCCTCAACCACTCACTCACTCACTCCCTCAACCCCTCCCTCCCTCCCTCACTACCTCCCTCACTCCCTCAACCCCTCCCTCCCTCCCTCAATCACTCCCTCAACCCCTGCCTCCCTCCCTCAATCCCTCCCTCCCTCCCTCCCTCAACCCCTCCCTCCCTCCCTCCCTCCCTTTCATTTTAAGAGGTGTTAAAAAGGCACTCTGAAGGGCCTCCCGGATGGCGCAGTGGTTAAGGGCGCTGTACTGCAGCGCCAGCTGTGCCATCAGAGTCCTGGGTTCGCGCCCAGGCTCTGTCGTAACCGGCCGCGACCGGGAGGTCCGTGGGGCGACGCACAATTGGCCTAGCGTCGCCCGGGTTAGGGAGGGCTTGGTCGTTAGGGGTGTCCTTGTCTCATCGCGCACCAGCGACTCCTGTGGCGGGCTGGGCGCAGTGTGCGCTAACCAAGGTGGCCAGGTGCACAGTGTTTCCTCCGGCGCATTGGTGCGGCTGGCTTCCGGGTTGGATGTGCGCTGTGTTAAAGAAAGAGAGCGGCTTGGTTGGTTGTGTATCGGAGGACGCATGACTTTCAACCTTTGTCTCTCCCGAGCCCGGGAGTTGTAGCGATGAGACAAGATAGTAGCTACTACAACAATTGGATACCACGAAATTGGGGAGAAAAAGGGGTAAAATTCAACAAAAAAAAAGGCACTCTGAGGGGGAAGGGAAACGGGACATGAAGAAACCTGGACTGCTTTGTTTTGAAGGAAAGAGTTGAGAGGAAGGAGGAAGGAGGAAATAAGAGAGGAAAAGGGGAAAACAAAAATGTTGAGCTTCAGTGGAAAGAAGGGAGATTCTATGCCATCAAAAGGAACATAAATTTCAACATACCAATTAGGATTTGGCTAAAAATACTTGAATCAGATAGATAGATAGATTGCCCTTTATGGTTGTGAGGTCCGCTCACCAACCAAGACTTCACAAAATGGGACAAACACCAAATTGAGACTCTGCACGCAGAATTCTGCAAAAATATCCTCCGTGTACAACGTAAAACACCAAATAATGCATGCAGAGCAGAATTAGGCCGATACCCACTAATTATCAAAATCCAGAAAAGAGCCGTTAAATTCTATAACCACCTAAAATCAAGCGATTCCCAAACCTTCCACAACAAAGCCATCACCTACAGAGAGATGAACCTGGAGAAGAGTCCCCTAAGCAAGCTGGTCCTGGGGCTCTGTTCACAAACAAAAACACACCCTTCAGAGCCCCAGGACAACAGCACAATTAGACCCAACCAAATCATGAGAAAACAAAAAGATAATTACTTGACACATTGGAAAGAATTAACAAAAAAACAGAGCAAACTAGAATGCTATTTGGCCCTAAACAGAGAGTACACAGCGGCAGAATACCTGACCACTGTGACTGACCCAAAATTAAGGAAAGCTTTGACTATGTACAGACTCAGTGAGCATAGCCTTGCTATTGAGAAAGGCCGCCGTAGGCAGACATGGCTCTCAAGAGAAGACAGGCTATGTGCTCACTGCCCACAAAATGAGGTGGAAACTGAGCTGCACTTCCTAACCTCCTGCCCAATGTATGACCATATTAGAGAGACATATTTCCCTCAGATTACACAGATCCACAAAGAATTCGAAAACAAATCCAAATTTGAAAAACTCCCATATCTACTGGGTGAAATTCCACAGTGTGCCATCACAGCAGCAAGATTTGTGACCTGTTGCCACGAGAAAAGGGCAACCAGTGAAGAACACACACCATTGTAAATACAACCCATATTTATGCTTATTTATTTTATCTTGTGTCCTTTAACCATTTGTACATTGTTAAAACACTGTATATATATATATATAATATGACATTTGTAATGTCTTTACTGTTTTGAAACCTCTGTATGTGTAATGTTTACTGTTAATTTTTGTTGTTTTTCACTTTATATTTTCACTTTGTATGTTGTCTACCTCACTTGCTTTGGCAATGTTAACACATGTTTCCCATGCCAATAAAGCCCTTGAATTGAATTGAATTGAGTTGAGAGACAGAGAGAGAGAGAGAGAGAGTTTGATAGATAGAGCGTGAGAGAGAGAAATAGAGTTGAAAGATAGAGAGCGTTTGATAGATAGAGGGTGAAAGAGAGAGAGAGAGAGAAAGAGAGAGCATTTGATAGATAGAGGGTGAAAGAGAGAGAGAGAGAGAGAGAGAGAGAGAGAGAGAGAGACAGAGACAGAGAGAGACAGAGAGAGAGAGAGACAGAGAGAGAGTCAGAGAGAGACAGAGAGAGAGGAGTAAGAGATTCTAAATGCAACCCGTATTTAGGTTGATTTATTTTCCCTTTGGTACTATTTGCACATTGTTACAACACTGTATATTGCCATAATGTGACATAATCTTTACTCCTTTGAAACTTTTTGTGAGTGTTTACTGTTCATTTTATATTGTTAGTTTCACTTTTGTTTATTATCAATTTCCTTTGCTTTTCAATGTATACATATGTTTCCCATGCTAATTAATCTCTTTGAATGTAATTGATAGAGAGAGAGAAAAGAGAGAGAGAGGGAGAGGGAGAGGTAGAGAGATTGAGATTGAGAGGGAGAGATTGAGAGAGAGGGTGAGGGAGAGAGATTGAGAGAGATTGAGATTGAGAGGGAGAGATTGAGAGGGGGAGAGGGAGAGATTGAGAGAGAGGGAGGGAGAGAGAGAGAGAGATTGAGATTGAGAGGGAGAGATTGAGAGAGGGAGAGAGAGAGAGAGAGAGAGAGAGAGAGAGAGAGAGAGACAGATTGAGATTGAGAGGGAGAGATTGAGAGAGGGAGAGGGAGAGTTTGAGAGAGAGGGAGGGTGAGAAAGAGAGAGATTGAGAGGGAGAGATTGAGAGAGGGAGAGAGAGAGAGAGAGAGAGAGAGAGAGAGAGAGAGAGACAGATTGAGATTGAGAGGGAGAGATTGAGAGAGGGAGAGAGAGAGAGAGAGAGAAAGCCTCTTTCTGATCGTGGTCTGGGTGTCAGTGTTTACTGGCTGGCAGCCACTCAGAAGCTAGCACCATTGTTCTGAGAGAAAGGAGAAGATAACCCTGCTTTTCTCCCTCTATCTCTCCAGCTCTGTCAATAGTAAACGCATCCACATTTCTCTATGTTTTTTCTTTCTGTTTTTCTCCCTCTCTCCCCCTCACGAAGACATCTTTCTCTATTTCCCACTCTCTCCCCCTCACGAAGACATCTTTCTCTATTTCTCCCTCTCTCCCTCTCATGAAGACATCTTTCTCTATTTCGCACTCTCTCCCACTCATGAAGACATCTTTCTCTATTTCTCCCTCTCTCCCACTCATGAAGACATCTTTCTCTATTTCTCCCTCTCTCCCACTCTTGAAGACATCTTTCTCTATTTCCCACTCTCTCCCACTCATGAAGACATCTTTCTCTATTTCTCCCTCTCTCCCTCTCATTGTTACGGTGAGTGAATGAGGACCCAAAAGCGAACTAACTTAAACAGAGCTTCTTTAATAACCAAACATAGGTAGGCTCAGATAGACCGGCAGATTCCGACAGGACAGGACAAGGTTACAGCAAACATGACGATAGTCTGGTTCAGGCATGAAACACAACAAACAAGAATCCGACAAGGACAGGAACAAAAACAGAGAGAGATATAGGGGACTAATCAGAGGGAAAAAGGGAACAGGTGGGAGAAGGGGTGACGAGGTAGTCAAGAGGAGACAAGGAACAGCTGGGGGAAAGCGGGGGAGAAAAGGTAACCTAATACGACCAGCAGAGGGAGACAGGGTGAAAGGAAAGGACAGAAAGACACAACATGACAATACATGACAGTACCCCCCCACTCACCGAGCGCCTCCTGGCGCACTCGAGGAGGAAACCTGGCGGCAACGGAGGAAATCCTCGATCAGCGCACGGTCCAGCACGTCCCGAGAGGGAACCCAACTCCTCTCCTCAGGACCGTACCCCTCCCAATCAACGAGGTACTGGTGACCACGGCCCCGAGGACGCATGTCCAAAATCCTGCGGACCCTGTAGATGGGTGCGCCCTCGACAAGGATGGGGGGGGGGGGGAAGACGAGCGGGGGCGCGAAGAACGGGCTTGATACAGGAGACATGGAAGACCGGGTGGACGCGACGAAGGTATCGCGGAAGAAGAAGTCGAACTGCGACAGGATTAATGACCCGAGAAATACGGAACGGACCAATGAACCGCGGGGTCAACTTGCGAGAAGCCGTCTTAAGGGGAAGGTTCTGAGTGGAGAGCCAAACTCTCTGACCGCGACAATATCTAGGACTCTTAGTTCTACGCTTATTAGCAGCCCTCACAGTCTGCGTCCTATAACGGCAAAGTGCAGACCTGACCCTCTTCCAGGTGCGCTCGCAACGTTGGACAAAAGCCTGAGCGGAGGGGACGCTGGACTCGGCGAACTGAGATGAGAACAGCGGAGGCTGGTACCCGAGGCTACTCTGAAAAGGAGATAGCCCGGTCGCAGACGAAGGAAGCGAGTTGTGGGCGTATTCTGCCCAGGGGAGCTGTTCTGACCAAGACGCAGGGTTGCGAAAAGAAAGACTGCGTAAGATGCGACCAATAGTCTGATTGGCCCGTTCTGCTTGACCGTTAGACTGGGGGTGAAAGCCGGAAGAGAGACTGACGGAAGCCCCAATCAAACGGCAAAACTCCCTCCAAAATTGAGACGTGAATTGCGGACCTCTGTCCGAAACGACGTCTGACGGAAGGCCATGAATTCTGAAAACATTCTCGATGATGATTTGTGCCGTCTCTTTAGCAGAAGGAAGCTTAGCAAGGGGAATGAAATGAGCCGCCTTAGAGAACCTATCGACAACCGTAAGAATAACAGTCTTCCCCGCTGACGAAGGCAGTCCGGTGACAAAATCTAAGGCGATGTGAGACCACGGTCGAGAGGGAATGGGAAGCGGCCTGAGACGGCCGGCAGGAGGGGAGTTGCCGGACTTAGTCTGCGCGCAGACCGAACAAGCAGCCACGAAACGACGCGTGTCATGCTCCCGGGTGGGCCACCAAAAACGCTGGCGAATGGAAGCAAGCGTACCCCGAACGCCAGGGTGGCCGGCTAACTTGGCAGAGTGAGCCCACTGAAGAACGGCCAGACGAGTAGGAACGGGAACGAAAAGAAGGTTCCTAGGACAAGCGCGCGGCGACGGAGTGTGAGTGAGCGCTTGCTTTACCTGCCTCTCAATTCCCCAGACAGTCAACCCGACAACACGCCCCTCAGGGAGAATCCCCTCGGGGTCAGTGGAGGCTACTGAAGAACTGAAGAGACGAGATAAAGCATCAGGCTTGGTGTTCTTAGAGCCCGGACGATAAGAAATCACGAACTCGAAACGAGCGAAAAACAGCGCCCAACGCGCCTGACGCGCATTAAGTCGTTTGGCAGAACGGATGTACTCAAGGTTCCTATGGTCAGTCCAAACGACAAAAGGAACGGTCGCCCCCTCCAACCACTGTCGCCATTCGCCTAGGGCTAACCGGATGGCGAGCAGTTCGCGGTTTCCCACATCATAGTTACGTTCCGACGGCGACAGGCGATGAGAAAAATACGCGCATGGGTGGACCTTGTCGTCAGAGAGGGAGCGCTGAGAAAGAATGGCTCCCACGCCCACCTCTGACGCGTCAACCTCGACAACGAACTGTCTAGAGACGTCAGGTGTAACAAGGATAGGAGCGGATGTAAAACGATTATTGAGGAGATCAAAAGCTCCCTGGGCGGAAACGGACCACTTAAAGCACGTCTTGACAGAAGTAAGGGCTGTGAGAGGAGCTGCCACCTGACCGAAATTACGGATGAAACGACGATAGAAGTTCGCGAAGCCGAGAAAGCGCTGCAGCTCGACGCGTGACTTAGGGGCGGGCCAATCAATGACAGCTTGGACCTTAGCGGGATCCATCTTAATGCCTTCAGCGGAAATAACAGAACCGAGAAATGTGACGGAGGAGGCATGAAAAGTGCACTTCTCAGCCTTCACAAAAAGACAATTCTCTAAAAGGCGCTGGAGGACACGTCGAACGTGCTGAACATGAATCTGGAGTGACGGTGAAAAAATCAGGATATCGTCAAGGTAAACGAAAACAAAGATGTTCAGCATGTCTCTCAGGACATCATTGACTAATGCCTGAAAGACAGCTGGAGCGTTAGCGAGGCCGAAAGGAAGAACCCGGTATTCAAAGTGCCCTAACGGAGTGTTAAACGCCGTCTTCCACTCGTCCCCCTCCCTGATGCGCACGAGATGGTAAGCGTTACGAAGGTCCAACTTAGTGAAAAACCTGGCTCCCTGCAGGATCTCGAAGGCTGAAGACATAAGAGGAAGCGGATAACGATTCTTAACTGTTATGTCATTCAGCCCTCGATAATCTATGCAGGGGCGCAGAGACCCGTCCTTCTTCTTGACAAAAAAAAACCCCGCTCCGGCGGGAGAGGAGGAGGGGACTATGGTACCGGCGTCAAGAGCTACAGACAAATAATCCTCGAGAGCCTTACGTTCGGGAGCCGACAGAGAGTATAGTCTACCCCGGGGGGGAGTGGTTCCCGGAAGGAGATCAATACTACAATCATACGACCGGTGTGGAGGAAGAGAGGTGGCCCTGGACCGACTGAACACCGTGCGCAGATCGTGATATTCCTCCGGCACCCCTGTCAAATCACCAGGCTCCTCCTGTGAAGAAGAGACAGAGGAAACAGGAGGGATAGCAGACATTAAACATTTCACATGACAAGAGACGTTCCAGGAGAGGATAGAATTACTAGACCAATTAATGGAAGGATTATGACAAACTAGCCAGGGATGGCCCAAAACAACAGGTGTAAAAGGTGAACGAAAAATCAAAAAAGAAATGGTTTCGCTATGATTACCAGAAACAGTGAGGGTTAAAGGTAGCGTCTCACGCTGAATCCTGGGGAGAGGACTACCATCCAGGGCGAACAAGGCCGTGGACTCCCTTAACTGTCTGAGAGGAATGTCATGTTCCCGAGCCCAGGTCTCGTCCATAAAACAGCCCTCCGCCCCAGAGTCTATTAAGGCACTGCAGGAAGCTGACGAACCGGTCCAGCGTAGATGGACCGACAAGGTAGTGCAGGATCTTGAAGGAGAGACAGGAGTAGTAGCGCTCACCAGTAGCCCTCCGCTTACTGATGAGCTCTGGCTTTTACTGGACATGAAGTGACAAAATGACCAGCAGAACCGCAATAGAGACAGAGGCGGTTGGTGATTCTCCGTTCCCTCTCCTTAGTCGAGATGCGGATACCTCCCAGCTGCATAGGCTCAGCACCCGAGCCGGCAGAGGAAGATGGTAGTAATGCGGAGAGGGGGGCAACGGAGAACGCGAGCTCCTTTCCACGAGCTCGGTGACGAAGATCAACCCGTCGCTCAATGCGAATAGCGAGTTCAATCAGGGAATCCACGCTGGAAGGGACCTCCCGGGAGAGAATCTCATCCTTTACCTCTGCGCGGAGACCCTCCAGAAAACGAGCGAGCAAAGCCGGCTCGTTCCAGCCACTGGAGGCAGCAAGAGTGCGAAACTCAATAGAGTAGTCTGTTATGGATCGATTACCTTGACATAGGGAAGACAGGACCCTGGAAGCCTCCTCCCCAAAAACAGATCGATCAAAAACCCGTATCATCTCCTCCTTAAAGTCCTGATACTGGTTAGTACACTCAGCCCTTGCCTCCCAGATTGCCGTGCCCCACTCACGAGCCCGTCCAATAAGGAGAGATATGACGTAGGCGACACGAGCAGTGCTCCTGGAGTAAGTGTTGGGCTGGAGAGAAAACACAATATCACACTGGGTGAGGAACGAGCGGCATTCAGTGGGCTCCCCAGAGTAACACGGCGGGTTATTGATTCTGGGCTCCGGAGATTCGAAAGCCCTGGAAGTGGCCGGTGGATCGAGGCGGAGATGGTGAACCTGTTCTGTGAGGTTGGAGACTTGGGTGGCCAGGGTCTCAACGGCATGTCGAGCAGCAGACAATTCCTGCTCGTGTCTGCCTAGCATCGCTCCCTGGATCTCGACGGCTGAGTGGAGAGGATCCGAAGTCGCTGGGTCCATTCTTGGTCGGATTCTTCTGTTACGGTGAGTGAATGAGGACCCAAAAGCGAACTAACTTAAACAGAGCTTCTTTAATAACCAAACATAGGTAGGCTCAGATAGACCGGCAGATTCCGACAGGACAGGACAAGGTTACAGCAAACATGACGATAGTCTGGTTCAGGCATGAAACACAACAAACAAGAATCCGACAAGGACAGGAACAAAAACAGAGAGAGATATAGGGGACTAATCAGAGGGAAAAAGGGAACAGGTGGGAGAAGGGGTGACGAGGTAGTCAAGAGGAGACAAGGAACAGCTGGGGGAAAGCGGGGGAGAAAAGGTAACCTAATACGACCAGCAGAGGGAGACAGGGTGAAAGGAAAGGACAGAAAGACACAACATGACAATACATGACACTCATGAAGACATCTTTCTCTATTTCTCCCTCTCATAAGGCTCTAGTCAAAAGTAATGCACTGTATAGCGAATAGGGTTCCATGTTGGAATGCGTACCCCAGAAACAAGGAAAACAGAGACAGCCTGGCCCTTGGCTGGCTGGCTGACTAGGTGTTGTGTTATTGTCTGCAGTTAATCATGTGTCTGGCTTGGCTAGGCCGAATCTCATTTTCAAAGTGAGACTCATTTCATTTCGGGGGCTGGTGTGTGTGTGAGGGACATTTAATTTTGGGATTGAGGAGTGTATGTGTGTGAGAGAGAGAACCTGTCTCAGCTGCTCTAATCATTTTGGGAGTAACACAACTAATACGACAGCAGTGGAGCCAGTGTTTCCATCACTGTGGGTGCATCACATAATGGCACCCTATTCCCTACATAGTGCACTACTTTTGACCATAGGGCCCAGGTCAAAAGTAGTGCCTCAAGGGAATAGGGTGCTATTTGTGACACAGACACAGCCATATCCTGGAGTACAGGAAGAGGAGAGGGACATTTCTAATATGGCTTATATGGGAATAGGGAGACATTGGTTGTGAAGTTCGAATTAGGCTAAAGGGGTTTGTGTCAGACTCAGTGAATGGGGATTGGCTGATTAGTGGACTTGCAGTTCCCAGTTGGATAAGATCACAGCCAAGAGCTGTCAGGTAAGTCCCGCCCTCCCTCTGAGTTTGGCAGGGAACGAGGGAGGAAGACACAACATGACAATACATGACAGTACCCCCCCACTCACCGAGCGCCTCCTGGCGCACTCGAGGAGGAAACCTGGCGGCAACGGAGGAAATCCTCGATCAGCGCACGGTCCAGCACGTCCCGAGAGGGAACCCAACTCCTCTCCTCAGGACCGTACCCCTCCCAATCAACGAGGTACTGGTGACCACGGCCCCGAGGACGCATGTCCAAAATCCTGCGGACCCTGTAGATGGGTGCGCCCTCGACAAGGATGGGGGGGGGGGGGGGAAGACGAGCGGGGGCGCGAAGAACGGGCTTGATACAGGAGACATGGAAGACCGGGTGGACGCGACGAAGGTATCGCGGAAGAAGAAGTCGAACTGCGACAGGATTAATGACCCGAGAAATACGGAACGGACCAATGAACCGCGGGGTCAACTTGCGAGAAGCCGTCTTAAGGGGAAGGTTCTGAGTGGAGAGCCAAACTCTCTGACCGCGACAATATCTAGGACTCTTAGTTCTACGCTTATTAGCAGCCCTCACAGTCTGCGTCCTATAACGGCAAAGTGCAGACCTGACCCTCTTCCAGGTGCGCTCGCAACGTTGGACAAAAGCCTGAGCGGAGGGGACGCTGGACTCGGCGAACTGAGATGAGAACAGCGGAGGCTGGTACCCGAGGCTACTCTGAAAAGGAGATAGCCCGGTCGCAGACGAAGGAAGCGAGTTGTGGGCGTATTCTGCCCAGGGGAGCTGTTCTGACCAAGACGCAGGGTTGCGAAAAGAAAGACTGCGTAAGATGCGACCAATAGTCTGATTGGCCCGTTCTGCTTGACCGTTAGACTGGGGGTGAAAGCCGGAAGAGAGACTGACGGAAGCCCCAATCAAACGGCAAAACTCCCTCCAAAATTGAGACGTGAATTGCGGACCTCTGTCCGAAACGACGTCTGACGGAAGGCCATGAATTCTGAAAACATTCTCGATGATGATTTGTGCCGTCTCTTTAGCAGAAGGAAGCTTAGCAAGGGGAATGAAATGAGCCGCCTTAGAGAACCTATCGACAACCGTAAGAATAACAGTCTTCCCCGCTGACGAAGGCAGTACGGTGACAAAATCTAAGGCGATGTGAGACCACGGTCGAGAGGGAATGGGAAGCGGCCTGAGACGGCCGGCAGGAGGGGAGTTGCCGGACTTAGTCTGCGCGCAGACCGAACAAGCAGCCACGAAACGACGCGTGTCATGCTCCCGGGTGGGCCACCAAAAACGCTGGCGAATGGAAGCAAGCGTACCCCGAACGCCAGGGTGGCCGGCTAACTTGGCAGAGTGAGCCCACTGAAGAACGGCCAGACGAGTAGGAACGGGAACGAAAAGAAGGTTCCTAGGACAAGCGCGCGGCGACGGAGTGTGAGTGAGCGCTTGCTTTACCTGCCTCTCAATTCCCCAGACAGTCAACCCGACAACACGCCCCTCAGGGAGAATCCCCTCGGGGTCAGTGGAGGCTACTGAAGAACTGAAGAGACGAGATAAAGCATCAGGCTTGGTGTTCTTAGAGCCCGGACGATAAGAAATCACGAACTCGAAACGAGCGAAAAACAGCGCCCAACGCGCCTGACGCGCATTAAGTCGTTTGGCAGAACGGATGTACTCAAGGTTCCTATGGTCAGTCCAAACGACAAAAGGAACGGTCGCCCCCTCCAACCACTGTCGCCATTCGCCTAGGGCTAACCGGATGGCGAGCAGTTCGCGGTTTCCCACATCATAGTTACGTTCCGACGGCGACAGGCGATGAGAAAAATACGCGCATGGGTGGACCTTGTCGTCAGAGAGGGAGCGCTGAGAAAGAATGGCTCCCACGCCCACCTCTGACGCGTCAACCTCGACAACGAACTGTCTAGAGACGTCAGGTGTAACAAGGATAGGAGCGGATGTAAAACGATTATTGAGGAGATCAAAAGCTCCCTGGGCGGAAACGGACCACTTAAAGCACGTCTTGACAGAAGTAAGGGCTGTGAGAGGAGCTGCCACCTGACCGAAATTACGGATGAAACGACGATAGAAGTTCGCGAAGCCGAGAAAGCGCTGCAGCTCGACGCGTGACTTAGGGGCGGGCCAATCAATGACAGCTTGGACCTTAGCGGGATCCATCTTAATGCCTTCAGCGGAAATAACAGAACCGAGAAATGTGACGGAGGAGGCATGAAAAGTGCACTTCTCAGCCTTCACAAAAAGACAATTCTCTAAAAGGCGCTGGAGGACACGTCGAACGTGCTGAACATGAATCTGGAGTGACGGTGAAAAAATCAGGATATCGTCAAGGTAAACGAAAACAAAGATGTTCAGCATGTCTCTCAGGACATCATTGACTAATGCCTGAAAGACAGCTGGAGCGTTAGCGAGGCCGAAAGGAAGAACCCGGTATTCAAAGTGCCCTAACGGAGTGTTAAACGCCGTCTTCCACTCGTCCCCCTCCCTGATGCGCACGAGATGGTAAGCGTTACGAAGGTCCAACTTAGTGAAAAACCTGGCTCCCTGCAGGATCTCGAAGGCTGAAGACATAAGAGGAAGCGGATAACGATTCTTAACTGTTATGTCATTCAGCCCTCGATAATCTATGCAGGGGCGCAGAGACCCGTCCTTCTTCTTGACAAAAAAAAACCCCGCTCCGGCGGGAGAGGAGGAGGGGACTATGGTACCGGCGTCAAGAGCTACAGACAAATAATCCTCGAGAGCCTTACGTTCGGGAGCCGACAGAGAGTATAGTCTACCCCGGGGGGGAGTGGTTCCCGGAAGGAGATCAATACTACAATCATACGACCGGTGTGGAGGAAGAGAGGTGGCCCTGGACCGACTGAACACCGTGCGCAGATCGTGATATTCCTCCGGCACCCCTGTCAAATCACCAGGCTCCTCCTGTGAAGAAGAGACAGAGGAAACAGGAGGGATAGCAGACATTAAACATTTCACATGACAAGAGACGTTCCAGGAGAGGATAGAATTACTAGACCAATTAATGGAAGGATTATGACAAACTAGCCAGGGATGGCCCAAAACAACAGGTGTAAAAGGTGAACGAAAAATCAAAAAAGAAATGGTTTCGCTATGATTACCAGAAACAGTGAGGGTTAAAGGTAGCGTCTCACGCTGAATCCTGGGGAGAGGACTACCATCCAGGGCGAACAAGGCCGTGGACTCCCTTAACTGTCTGAGAGGAATGTCATGTTCCCGAGCCCAGGTCTCGTCCATAAAACAGCCCTCCGCCCCAGAGTCTATTAAGGCACTGCAGGAAGCTGACGAACCGGTCCAGCGTAGATGGACCGACAAGGTAGTGCAGGATCTTGAAGGAGAGACAGGAGTAGTAGCGCTCACCAGTAGCCCTCCGCTTACTGATGAGCTCTGGCTTTTACTGGACATGAAGTGACAAAATGACCAGCAGAACCGCAATAGAGACAGAGGCGGTTGGTGATTCTCCGTTCCCTCTCCTTAGTCGAGATGCGGATACCTCCCAGCTGCATAGGCTCAGCACCCGAGCCGGCAGAGGAAGATGGTAGTAATGCGGAGAGGGGGGCAACGGAGAACGCGAGCTCCTTTCCACGAGCTCGGTGACGAAGATCAACCCGTCGCTCAATGCGAATAGCGAGTTCAATCAGGGAATCCACGCTGGAAGGGACCTCCCGGGAGAGAATCTCATCCTTTACCTCTGCGCGGAGACCCTCCAGAAAACGAGCGAGCAAAGCCGGCTCGTTCCAGCCACTGGAGGCAGCAAGAGTGCGAAACTCAATAGAGTAGTCTGTTATGGATCGATTACCTTGACATAGGGAAGACAGGACCCTGGAAGCCTCCTCCCCAAAAACAGATCGATCAAAAACCCGTATCATCTCCTCCTTAAAGTCCTGATACTGGTTAGTACACTCAGCCCTTGCCTCCCAGATTGCCGTGCCCCACTCACGAGCCCGTCCAATAAGGAGAGATATGACGTAGGCGACACGAGCAGTGCTCCTGGAGTAAGTGTTGGGCTGGAGAGAAAACACAATATCACACTGGGTGAGGAACGAGCGGCATTCAGTGGGCTCCCCAGAGTAACACGGCGGGTTATTGATTCTGGGCTCCGGAGATTCGAAAGCCCTGGAAGTGGCCGGTGGATCGAGGCGGAGATGGTGAACCTGTTCTGTGAGGTTGGAGACTTGGGTGGCCAGGGTCTCAACGGCATGTCGAGCAGCAGACAATTCCTGCTCGTGTCTGCCTAGCATCGCTCCCTGGATCTCGACGGCTGAGTGGAGAGGATCCGAAGTCGCTGGGTCCATTCTTGGTCGGATTCTTCTGTTACGGTGAGTGAATGAGGACCCAAAAGCGAACTAACTTAAACAGAGCTTCTTTAATAACCAAACATAGGTAGGCTCAGATAGACCGGCAGATTCCGACAGGACAGGACAAGGTTACAGCAAACATGACGATAGTCTGGTTCAGGCATGAAACACAACAAACAAGAATCCGACAAGGACAGGAACAAAAACAGAGAGAGATATAGGGGACTAATCAGAGGGAAAAAGGGAACAGGTGGGAGAAGGGGTGACGAGGTAGTCAAGAGGAGACAAGGAACAGCTGGGGGAAAGCGGGGGAGAAAAGGTAACCTAATACGACCAGCAGAGGGAGACAGGGTGAAAGGAAAGGACAGAAAGACACAACATGACAATACATGACACTCATGAAGACATCTTTCTCTATTTCTCCCTCTCATAAGGCTCTAGTCAAAAGTAATGCACTGTATAGCGAATAGGGTTCCATGTTGGAATGCGTACCCCAGAAACAAGGAAAACAGAGACAGCCTGGCCCTTGGCTGGCTGGCTGACTAGGTGTTGTGTTATTGTCTGCAGTTAATCATGTGTCTGGCTTGGCTAGGCCGAATCTCATTTTCAAAGTGAGACTCATTTCATTTCGGGGGCTGGTGTGTGTGTGAGGGACATTTAATTTTGGGATTGAGGAGTGTATGTGTGTGAGAGAGAGAACCTGTCTCAGCTGCTCTAATCATTTTGGGAGTAACACAACTAATACGACAGCAGTGGAGCCAGTGTTTCCATCACTGTGGGTGCATCACATAATGGCACCCTATTCCCTACATAGTGCACTACTTTTGACCATAGGGCCCAGGTCAAAAGTAGTGCCTCAAGGGAATAGGGTGCTATTTGTGACACAGACACAGCCATATCCTGGAGTACAGGAAGAGGAGAGGGACATTTCTAATATGGCTTATATGGGAATAGGGAGACATTGGTTGTGAAGTTCGAATTAGGCTAAAGGGGTTTGTGTCAGACTCAGTGAATGGGGATTGGCTGATTAGTGGACTTGCAGTTCCCAGTTGGATAAGATCACAGCCAAGAGCTGTCAGGTAAGTCCCGCCCTCCCTCTGAGTTTGGCAGGGAACGAGGGAGGAAGAGAGGGAGGACTCAAGAGCTTTTTAATTGTCTCTCTCTCTCTCTCTCTCTCTCCATCTTGCTCTCTTTCTCCCCCTCTCTCTCTATCCCATCCTCTTCCCCCCTCTCTCTCTCTCAACTACATCTTGCTCTCTCTCTCCCTTCCTCTTCCCCTCTCTCAACTACATTTTGCTACCTCTGAATAATAGCCCTTTTGAAAGCCCTTTTTACATTAGCAGTTGTCACAAAGTGATTATACAGAAACCCAGCCTAAACGCCCAAAGAGCAGCAAGGCAGATGTAGAAGCATGGTGACTAGGAACTATCCCCTAGAATAGCAGGAGGAAACTTGGAAGAAACCTAGAGAAGAACCAGGCTCTAAGGGGTGGCCAGTCCTCTTCTGGCTGTGCCGGGTGGAGATAAGAGTACAGGACCATTAAAGTTGAAGTGCACTCACTGATTCAGCCTGTTTCTTCCGCTGCTCATTAAGAAATGCAGCAGCCGTTACTGAAGCCCAAACAAGAGTTGTAGTGAGGCATTAGTGAGTAACATAATGACAGCAAGGTAAGCTACGCTAGCTACGAAGACTTACTGACTGACTCGCCATCTCAAGATGATCTACTAATTCAGTGCGGTGTGTAGGCTAGAGCCTGGGCTGACCTTGTGTTCAGCCAACCTGACAGCAGCAGCAGCATACCTACAGCTGGCTAGCCTATAATAGCTAGCTAGCATACCTTGGGAATAGCTACAGCTGGCTAGCCTATTATAGCTAGCTAGCATACCTTGGGAATAGCTACAGCTGGCTAGCCTATTATAGCTAGCTAGCATAGCTTGGGGATAGCTACAGCTGGCTAGCCTATAATAGCTAGCTAGCATACCTTGGGAATAGCTACAGCTGGCTAGCCTATTATAGCTAGCTAGCATAGCTTGGGGATAGCTACAGCTGGCTTGCCTATTATAGCGTGCTAGCGGATATTTTTCTGTCAAATCACAATTTTGCCATCATAGCAAAAAGTCCCTGTGTCTGGAATGTGCTTCATGAGACACTTATTGTGTTAGACAGGCATCCATCCGTCTGTTGGTTTCTCCTGCCTCAATAAAGTGTGCGTCTGTTCACAACTCTCTGCTCTCCTGCACCTGACTCCGGTCCCAGTACCCACACCCTTGACAGTTGTCTTGAAAGCACCACATGCCACCAGCTGTGTAACGTTACGTTGTGGAATGCTTTCTGACACATATTTGTAGCATGTTAAAAAGACTGGTACTTAGGTGAGACAAGTATCATCTTTCATGTATTTGTTCACTATAAAATACACAACAGACTATGCACAGGCATGTTGTTTTAGCACTAGCAGCAGACGAAACCAGAATGCTAGCTAGCTGGTAGTAATGAACCTAGCCCTCAATCATGACTCCCAGTTTCATTGCAGTAAAGGCAGAATGCTGACAGGGCCTGAGTTATCAAGAGTAAGTGCTAACCCAAACAATATGCCTGTTCTCATGAAAGTAGCTAGCTGGCTGACATGCAAATCCGGGTTAGTTATAAATATTTTTGTTTGAGTTGAAACGAATTGGCTAGCTAGCATAAGCATCTGTTTAGCTAGCCAGTATGAGTTGAAACATTATCGATAGCAAGCTGGCTAACGTTACGTCCTATCAAACCTTATCATCAGGGGCAACGTAAGCCATGCTACCTAGTGGTTAGAGCGTTGGGCCAGTGACCGAAAGGTTGCTGGATCGAATCCCTGAGCTGACAAGGTATAACTCTGTCGTTCTGCCCCTGAACAAGGCAGTTAACCCACTGTTCCTAGGCCGTCATTGAAAATAAGAATTTGTTCTTAACTGACTTGCCTAGTTAAATAAAGGTAAAAAAAAGAAACAAAGTTAAATAAAGTTAGTTAAAATAGTTAGCTAGTTAAATAAAGTTAGTTAAACTAGTTAGCTAGTTAAATAAAGTTAGTTAAAATAGTTAGCTAGTTAAATGAAGTTAGTTAAAATAGTTAGCTAGTTAAATAAAGTTAGTTAAAATAGTTAGCTAGTTAAATAAAGTTAGTTAAAATAGTTAGCTAGTTAAATAAAGTTAGTTAAAATAGTTAGCTAGTTAAATAAAGTTAGTTAAAATAGTTAGCTAGTTAAATAAAGTTAGTTAAAATAGTTAGCTAGTTAAATAAAGTTAGTTAAAATAGTTAGCTAGTTAAATAAAGTTAGTTAAAATAGTTAGCTAGTTAAATAAGTCTTCCTCTCTTTTTTTTCCTCTCCACATTTTTTTAATTTTGAATTTTACCTTTATTTAACCAGGCAAGTCAGTTAAGAACACATTCTTATTTTCAATGACGGCCTAGGAACAGTGGGTTAACTGCCTGTTCACATTAGGGAGAGTCGATGTATTTAGCTAGTTACATCACAGTATCATAGCTAGCTATCTACAGTACTCACCACACACAGGTCACAGCCATTAGGTCGTACGGTTGTTGTACGTACTCCATTCTTTGCCATCTTGCACAATATTGTTGAATGCATTAGAACTTTGCAACCAACTTTATGGAGGCCCATTTTCACTCCTGTGCCGGGCAAGTGTGCATTCATTGAGCAAGTGTGCATGCATTGAGCAAGTGTGCGTTCATTGAGCAAGTGTGCGTTCATTGAGCAAGTGTGCGTGCATTGAGCAAGTGTGTGTGCATTGAGCAAGTGTGCGTGCATTGAGCAAGTGTGCATGCATTGAGCAAGTGTGCGTGCATTGCAGACTTGACAACACATTCACAACACATGTCAGCTGGGGGTGGACCACACCTTGTTGTCTCTGGGCTATTGGACGTCATTGGCAAAAGTAATCCATACCCCACCCATCCATACCTGTCATGACGCACTCACTTCCAAATCTGGTTTTGGACCAGACTGACTTTATGGCCAATATGATCCTATTAACACTTTGTAGTCCCTTTTGACATTAGAATGAATGTTTCTTAGACATGTCAATGCCGTATAGGCCATTTATAACCAGAGAAGTTGCTTCTAGGAGGCATTTCCCCTTTAAAGACAGATTCTTCTTCAAGATGTTCAGTAGGGTCAATAGTAATCACAGTGCTTATAGAGGGTGCAACAGGCTTTTCATAGCCGAGCATTCAGAGGTCGAGACAGCAGGTGCAGTAGAGAGAGAGAGAGAGGGAGAGAGAGGGAGAGGGAGGGGGCGAGAGAGGAAGGTCCGGGACAAGCTAGCATGTTCGGTGAACAGGTGAGGTTTCCATAGCCGCAGGCAGAACAGCAGGAACTGGATCAGCAGCACGACCAGGTGGACTGGGGACGAGGACAGCCAGGAGTCGTCAGGCCAAGTAGTCCTGAGACATGGTCCTACACTTTTAGAAAAAAAGGTGCTATCTAGAAAAGCAAAGGGTTCTTCAGCCGTCCCCATAGGAAAACCCTATGAAGAACCCTTTTTGGGAGAGGGTTCTGAATGGAACTCAAAAGGTACTACCTGGAACCAAAAAGGCTGATCCTACAGGGACAGCTGAAGATCCCTTTTGGGACCCTTTTTTCTAACAGTGAAGGGCTCAGCACCTCTGGGATAGGAGAGAGAAAAAGAGAGGTGGGAGAATTAGAGGGAGCATACCTAAGGTCACACAGGACACCACATAAGGCAGGAGAATTACACTGTGGGGGGGACACGGTGACCCCCGTCCAAAGTTACCCCCGGACAGTGCCAACCAGGCATAATATAACCCCACCCACTTTCTTCTCCTTCTCTCGCTTCCTCCATCTTTCCCTCCATCTCCTGTGTTCTGTACGTCAGTATTGTGCAGCCAGAGTGTAGTTGGAAACAGCTACTATAAATAAACAATTCCATGTTGCTTAGAGACCCCTGTGACATCGCCGTGGGGACATCACCCTAGCGACAGATACAGCCCTGCCGTCAGACCATAGGAGAATGGAGGATAGGTAGATAGAGGTGGGGGGAGCAAGGGAGGAGAGGATTGCCTCTTTGGCTGGGAATTAGGGAGGAGGGAGGGAGACTCTCAAGAGCTTTTTAATCTTGATCGCTAATCTGTCTTTCTCTCTTTCTCTCTCGCTTTCCTTCTCTCTCTCTCTCTCTCTCTCTCTTGCTTTCTCTCTCTCTCTCTCGCTTTCTCTCTCGCTTTCCTTAACTCTCTCTCTCTCTCTCTCTCGCTTTCCTTCTCTCTCTCTCTCTCTCTCTCTCTCTCTCCACTCTGAATGTAATTACCGTATGCACAGAGAGCGAGGGATAGGGGAACGAGGGATAGGGTAACGAGGGATAAGGGAACGAGGGATAGGGGAACGAGGGATAGGGATAAGGAGGGAGGAAAGGAGGTGGAGAGGAGAGGAAGAGGAGAGGTGATAACAGCTTAATGTAATCTCACAGTGGAAACTGAAAAAATATATCACCTGCCACAGTTAATAAAATATCACATCCACGTGGCGCTTTCCACTGGAAAGAAAGGTTAACTGGTATTTCCTATAAATGTACTCTTCTCCACACACACATCTTCCTCATAGCTACCGGTATTAGTTATGAACTTATTCACAGCAGTCATGTTGGTTAAGACGTTAATATGACATGCATGTTTCATATACTGTGGGTAACATACACATGAAACTACACACATTCAAAAAGCTACACACACACACACACACACACACACACACACACACTTTGATGGTTGCAGTGTAATCGTATGTAGTGGAAAATCTAATTTCCTCAGATTTCTCAGTCTTCCATTCTCTAACCTCGCTCTCCTTCTCTCCCTCTCTCTACACTCCTCCACTCTCTATCTACCTGCTCTCCTTCTCTCCCTCTCCCTCCACTCATCCTCACTCTCTTCTTTCTTTCTTTTTCTTCCTTCCTTCCTTCCTTCCTTCCTTCCTTCCCTCTCTCTCTTTCTTTCTCCTCCCTTCTATCCCCCGCCCCCTCCCCTCTTTCTCCCTTTCCCTCGTCTCCCCATTCCTCCTTCCTGCCTCCTCCTCTGTTGGTTTGCCCCAAGGATATCACCCCTCCTACACGGCCTCGTCTCATCCTTCTCTCCCTCCGTTTATTTATATCAATGAGAAAAAGTCCTCCTTTCATCTTCCTCCAGATAGATCAGTTCAGTTCAGCTTCATGAACAACTGGAGAACTGGTTGTCTGTGTGTGTGTGTGTGTGTGTATGTATACATGTGTATGTGTGTGTGTGTGTGTGTGTGTGTGTGTGTGTATATATACGTGTGTGTGTGTGTGTGTGTGTATATATACGTGTGTGTGTGTGTGTGTGTGTGTGTGTGTATATATACGTGTGTGTGTGTGTGTGTGTGTGTGTGTGTGTGTGTGTGTATATATATACGTGTGTGTGTGTGTGTGTGTGTGTGTAAAATTGGAGTATGCTCACCTCTAGCTCCGTTCTCTCTACAGGTCTCGCTAGCTGCTCTGCACTCTGGGACTCTTATATAAACAACACATTTTGATTGAGCTGTTTTCTATTCAAATTGACAGCCCTCCAAACAATACATGTAGGTAATGAATTTACATACCCAACACATAACTGATAGATGAGGCCCTCTAAGGCCGCCAGCTGCTCTGCTGGGACGCTGGGAAGATTACTATTCTGCAGGACCTGGTCTATTGGAAATGATGGAAGCCTGAGGCCTGGTTCACGACTTTGAGTCACAATGTGGTAAATTACAACAACATGGTTAAATGTTAAAATACAACGAAAATTTGCAACGAAAATCTGTTTCCACAATTCCATGTGTTATGAAAATAGAATATTTTTTCATCCAGGTTCCAACCAACTGAATCACAACTGTTGAAATTCTACATTGGTTTCTATAAAAGAACAGTTCAAATTCTACATTATTTTCTATAACATGACTGTTGAAATTCTACATTATTTTCTATAACATGACTGTTGAAATTCTACATAATTTTCTATAACATGACTGTTGAAATTCTACATTCGTTTCTATAAAAGAACTGTTGAAATTCTACATTATTTTCTATAACAGAACTGTTGAAATTCTACATAATTTTCTATAACATGACTGTTGAAATTCTACATAATTTTCTATAACCAAACCATTCAAATTCTACAATTATTTTATGTAATAGAAGTGTTAAATTCTACACATTCTTCTCTCTTGTTCTCTACAGTGAATACCGGTTTCCAGGACACATATAAACCTAGTCCTGGACAAAAAAAACATGCTCAACGGGGACTCTTGATCTGGAAAACCAACCCTCAGTGTAAAATGCTGGTCTTCCCAATAGTGTCAGTTGAGACAAGACACACACAGAAGACATGGTGGATTAGTTGACAGCAACAGGTTTAATTCAGCTCTATCAGATCTCCCTGTTTTTAAAGTCTATGTCAGCTAATGTTTACCCAGGCATTTCCATTATATCAACCCAGGGCATTATATATACCAGGGCATTATACAGTGCCTTGCGAAAGTATTCGGCCCCCTTGAACTTTGCGAACTTTTGCCACATTTCAGGCTTCAAACATAAAGATATAAAACTGTATTTTTTTGTGAAGAATCAACAACAAGTGGGACACAATCATGAAGTGGAACGACATTTATTGGATATTTCAAACTTTTTTAACAAATCAAAAACTGAAAAATTGGGCGTGCAAAATTATTCAGCCCCTTTACTTTCAGTGCAGCAAACTCTCTCCAGAAGTTCAGTGAGGATCTCTGAATGATCCAATGTTGACCTAAATGACTAATGATGATAAATACAATCCACCTGTGTGTAATCAAGTCTCCGTATAAATGCACCTGCACTGTGATAGTCTCAGAGGTCCGTTAAAAGCGCAGAGAGCATCACGAAGAACAAGGAACACACCAGGCAGGTCCGAGATACTGTTGTGAAGAAGTTTAAAGCCGGATTTGGATACAAAAAGATTTCCCAAGCTTTAAACATCCCAAGGAGCAATGTGCAAGCGATAATATTGAAATGGAAGGAGTATCAGACCACTGCAAATCTACCAAGACCTGGCTGTCCCTCTAAACTTTCAGCTCATACAAGGAGAAGACTGATCAGAGATGCAGCCAAGAGGCCCATGATCACTCTGGATGAACTGCAGAGATCTACAGCTGAGGTGGGAGACTCTGTCCATAGGACAACAATCAGTCGTATATTGCACAAATCTGGCCTTTATGGAAGAGTGGCAAGAAGAAAGCCATTTCTTAAAGATATCCATAAAAAGTGTTGTTTAAAGTTTGCCACAAGCCACCTGGGAGACACACCAAACATGTGAAAGAAGGTGCTCTGGTCAGATGAAACCAAAATTGAACTTTTTGGCAACAATGCAAAACGTTATGTTTGGCGTAAAAGCAACACAGCTGAACACACCATCCCCACTGTCAAACATGGTGGTGGCAGCATCATGGTTTGGGCCTGCTTTTCTTCAGCAGGGACAGGGAAGATGGTTAAAATTGATGGGAAGATGGATGGAGCCAAATACAGGACCATTCTGGAAGAAAACCTGATGGAGTCTGCAAAAGACCTGAGACTGGGATGGAGATTTGTCTTCCAACAAGACAATGATCCAAAACATAAAGCAAAATCTACAATGGAATGGTTCAAAAATAAACATATCCAGGTGTTAGAATGGCCAAGTCAAAGTCCAGGCCTGAATCCAATCGAGAATCTGTGGAAAGAACTGAAAACTGCTGTTCACAAATGCTCTCCATCCAACCTCACTGAGCTCGAGCTGTTTTGCAAGTAGGAATGGGAAAAAATGTCAGTCTCTCGATGTGCAAAACTGATAGAGACATACCCCAAGCGACTTACAGCTGTAATCGCAGCAAAAGGTGGCGCTACAAAGTATTAACTTAAGGGGGCTGAATAATTTTGCACGCCCAATTTTTCAGTTTTTGATTTGTTAAAAAAGTTTGAAATATCCAATAAATGTCGTTCCACTTCATGATTGTGTCCCACTTGTTGTTGATTCTTCACAAAAAAATACAGTTTTATATCTTTATGTTTGAAGCCTGAAATGTGGCAAAAGGTCGCAAAGTTCAAGGGGGCCGAATACTTTCGCAAGGCACTGTATATACCCAGACATTACATATACCAGGGCATTATATATACCTGGGCATTATATATACCTGGGCATTACATATACCAGGGCATTACATATACCAGGGCCTTACATATACCAGGGCCTTACATATACCAGGGCCTTACATATACCAGGGCCTTACATATACCCAGACATTATATATACCCAGACATTATATATACCTGGACATTATATCTACCCTGGCATTATATCTACAGGGCATTATTTCTACCCTGGCATTATATCTACAGGGCATTATATCTACCAGGGCATTATATATACCCAGGGCATTATATCTACCCGGGGCATTATATCAACCAGGGCATTATATCGACCAGGGCATTATATCTAGACAGGACATTATATCTAGACAGAGCATTATATCAACCAGGGTATTATATCTAGACAGGACAGTATATCTACCAGGGCATTATATATAGACAGGGCATTATATCAAGACAGGGTATTATATCTAGACAGGGTATTATATCTAGACAGGGTATTATATCTAGACAGGGTATTATATCTAGACAGGGTATTATATCTAGACAGGGTATTATATCTAGACAGGGTATTATATCTAGACAGGGTATTATATCTAGACAGGGTATTATATCTAGACAGGGTATTATATCTAGACAGGACATTATATCTAGACAGGACATTATATCTAGACAGGACATTATATCTAGACAGGGTATTATATCTAGACAGGGTATTATATCTAGACAGGGTATTATATCTAGACAGGGCATTATATCTAGACAGGGTATTATATCTAGACAGGACATTATATCTAGACAGGACATTATTACTAGACAGGGCATTATATCTAGACAGGGCATTATATCTAGACAGGGCATTATATCTAGACAGGACATTATATCTAGACAGGACATTATATCTAGACAGGGTATTATATCTAGACAGGGTATTATATCTAGACAGGGTATTATATCTAGACAGGGCATTATATCTAGACAGGACATTATATCTAGACAGGGCATTATATCTAAACAGGGCATTATATCTAGACAGGGTATTATATCTAGACAGGGTATTATATCTAGACAGGGTATTATATCTAGACAGGGTATTATATCTAGACAGGGTATTATATCTAGACAGGGTATTATATCTAGACAGGGCATTATATCTAGACAGGGTATTATATCTAGACAGGGTATTATATCTAGACAGGGTATTATATCTAGACAGGGTATTATATCTAGACAGCGTATTATATCTAGACAGGGTATTATATCTAGACAGGGCATTATATCTAGACAGGGCATTATATCTAGACAGGGCATTATATCTAGACAGGGCATTATATCTAGACAGGGTATTATATCTAGACAGGGTATTATATCTAGACAGGGTATTATATCTAGACAGGGTATTATATCTAGACAGGGCATTATATCTAGACAGGGCATTATATCTAGACAGGACATTATATCTAGACAGGACATTATATCTAGACAGGACATTATATCTAGACAGGGTATTATATCTAGACAGGGTATTATATCTAGACAGGGCATTATATCTAGACAGGGCATTATATCTAGACAGGGCATTATATCTAGACAGGGTATTATATCTAGACAGGGTATTATATATAGACAGGGCATTATATATAGACAGGGTATTATATATAGACAGGGCATTATATATAGACAGGGCATTATATATAGACAGGGTATTATATCTAGACAGGGTATTATATCTAGACAGGGCATTATATCTAGACAGGGTATTATATCTAGACAGGGTATTATATCTAGACAGGGTATTATATCTAGACAGGGTATTATATCTAGACAGGGCATTATATCTAGACAGGGCATTATATCTAGACAGGGCATTATATCTAGACAGGGTATTATATCTAGACAGGGCATTATATCTAGACAGGGTATTATATCTAGACAGGGTATTATATCTAGACAGGGTATTATATCTAGACAGGGTATTATATCTAGACAGGGCATTATATCTAGACAGGGCATTATATCTAGACAGGGCATTATATCTAGACAGGACATTATATCTAGACAGGACATTATATCTAGACAGGGCATTATATCTAGACAGGACATTATATCTAGACAGGGCATTATATCTAGACAGGGCATTATATCTAGACAGGGTATTATATCTAGACAGGGTATTATATCTAGACAGGGCATTATATCTAGACAGGGCATTATATCTAGACAGGGCATTATATCTAGACAGGGTATTATATCTAGACAGGGCATTATATCTAGACAGGGTATTATATCTAGACAGGGTATTATATCTAGACAGGGTATTATATCTAGACAGGGTATTATATCTAGACAGGGCATTATATCTAGACAGGGCATTATATCTAGACAGGGCATTATATCTAGACAGGACATTATATCTAGACAGGACATTATATCTAGACAGGGCATTATATCTAGACAGGACATTATATCTAGACAGGGCATTATATCTAGACAGGGCATTATATCTAGACAGGGTATTATATCTAGACAGGGTATTATATCTAGACAGGGCATTATATCTAGACAGGGCATTATATCTAGACAGGGCATTATATCTAGACAGGGCATTATATCTAGACAGGGCATTATATCTAGACAGGGCATTATATCTAGACAGGGTATTATATCTAGACAGGGCATTATATCTAGACAGGGTATTATATCTAGACAGGGTATTATATCTAGACAGGGCATTATATCTAGACAGGGCATTATATCTAGACAGGGCATTATATCTAGACAGGGCATTATATCTAGACAGGGTATTATATCTAGACAGGGTATTATATCTAGACAGGACATTATATCTAGACAGGACATTATATCTAGACAGGGCATTATATCTAGACAGGACATTATATCTAGACAGGGCATTATATCTAGACAGGACATTATATCTAGACAGGGCATTATATCTAGACAGGACATTATATCTAGACAGGGCATTATATCTAGACAGGACATTATATCTAGACAGGGCATTATATCTAGACAGGGCATTATATCTAGACAGGGCATTATATCTAGACAGGGCATTATATCTAGACAGGGCATTATATCTAGACAGGGCATTATATCTAGACAGGGCATTATATCTAGACAGGGTATTATATCTAGACAGGGCATTATATCTAGACAGGACATTATATCTAGACAGGGTATTATATCTAGACAGGGCATTATATCTAGACAGGACATTATATCTAGACAGGGTATTATATCTAGACAGGGTATTATATCTAGACAGGACATTATATCTAGACAGGGTATTATATCTAGACAGGGTATTATATCTAGACAGGACATTATATCTAGACAGGACATTATATCTAGACAGGGTATTATATCTAGACAGGGTATTATATCTAGACAGGGCATTATATCTAGACAGGGTATTATATCTAGACAGGGTATTATATCTAGACAGGACATTATATCTAGACAGGGCATTATATCTAGACAGGACATTATATCTAGACAGGGTATTATATCTAGACAGGACATTATATCTAGACAGGGTATTATATCTAGACAGGACATTATATCTAGACAGGACATTATATCTAGACAGGACATTATATCTAGACAGTACATTATATCTAGACAGGACATTATATCTAGACAGGACATTATATCTAGACAGGGTATTATATCTAGACAGGGCATTATATCTAGACAGGACATTATATCTAGACAGGACATTATATCTAGACAGGACATTATATCTAGACAGGACATTATATCTAGACAGGGTATTATATCTAGACAGGGCATTATATCTAGACAGGACATTATATCTAGACAGGACATTATATCTAGACAGGACATTATATCTAGACAGGACATTATATCTAGACAGGGTATTATATCTAGACAGGACATTATATCTAGACAGGACATTATATCTAGACAGGACATTATATCTAGACAGGACATTATATCTAGACAGGGTATTATATCTAGACAGGACATTATATCTAGACAGGACATTATATCTAGACAGGACATTATATCTAGACAGGACATTATATCTAGACAGGGCATTATATCTAGACAGGACATTATATCTAGACAGGGTATTATATCTAGACAGGGTATTATATATAGACAGGGCATTATATATAGACAGGGTATTATATCTAGACAGGGTATTATATATAGACAGGGTATTATATATAGACAGGGCATTATATATAGACAGGGTATTATATCTAGACAGGGTATTATATCTAGACAGGACATTATATCTAGACAGGACATTATATCTAGACAGGACATTATATCTAGACAGGGCATTATATCTAGACAGGACATTATATCTAGACAGGGTATTATATCTAGACAGGACATTATATCTAGACAGGACATTATATCTAGACAGGACATTATATCTAGACAGGGCATTATATCTAGACAGGACATTATATCTAGACAGGGTATTATATCTAGACAGGACATTATATCTAGACAGGGTATTATATCTAGACAGGACATTATATCTAGACAGGACATTATATCTAGACAGGGTATTATATCTAGACAGGACATTATATCTAGACAGGACATTATATCTAGACAGGACATTATATCTAGACAGGGTATTATATCTAGACAGGACATTATATCTAGACAGGGTATTATATCTAGACAGGACATTATATCTAGACAGGGTATTATATCTAGACAGGGTATTATATCTAGACAGGGCATTATATCTAGACAGGACATTATATCTAGACAGGGCATTATATCTAGACAGGGTATTATATCTAGACAGGACATTATATCTAGACAGGGTATTATATCTAGACAGGACATTATATCTAGACAGGGTATTATATCTAGACAGGGTATTATATCTAGACAGGGCATTATATCTAGACAGCACATTATATCTAGACAGGGTATTATATCTAGACAGGACATTATATCTAGACAGGACATTATATCTAGACAGGACATTATATCTAGACAGGGTATTATATCTAGACAGGACATTATATCTAGACAGGGTATTATATCTAGACAGGGCATTATATCTAGACAGGACATTATATCTAGACAGGACATTATATCTAGACAGGGCATTATATCTAGACAGGACATTATATCTAGACAGGACATTATATCTAGACAGGACATTATATCTAGACAGGACATTATATCTAGACAGGACATTATATCTAGACAGGACATTATATCTAGACAGGACATTATATCTAGACAGGACATTATATCTAGACAGGGCATTATATCTAGACAGGACATTATATCTAGACAGGACATTATATCTAGACAGGACATTATATCTAGACAGGACATTATATCTAGACAGGGCATTATATCTAGACAGGGTATTATATCTAGACAGGACATTATATCTAGACAGGACATTATATCTAGACAGGGTATTATATCTAGACAGGGCATTATATCTAGACAGGGTATTATATCTAGACAGGGTATTATATCTAGACAGGACATTATATCTAGACAGGGTATTATATCTAGACAGGACATTATATATAGACAGGGTATTATATCTAGACAGGGTATTATATATAGACAGGGTATTATATCTAGACAGGACATTATATCTAGACAGGGTATTATATCTAGACAGGACATTATATCTAGACAGGGTATTATATCTAGACAGGACATTATATCTAGACAGGGTATTATATCTAGACAGGACATTATATCTAGACAGGACATTATATCTAGACAGGGTATTATATCTAGACAGGGTATTATATCGAGACAGGACATTATATCTAGACAGGACATTATATCTAGACAGGACATTATATCTAGACAGGACATTATATCTAGACAGGGTATTATATCTAGACAGGGTATTATATCTAGACAGGACATTATATCTAGACAGGGTATTATATCTAGACAGGACATTATATATAGACAGGGTATTATATCTAGACAGGACATTATATCTAGACAGGGCATTATATCTAGACAGGGCATTATATCTAGACAGGGCATTATATCTAGACAGGGCATTATATCTAGACAGGACATTATATCTAGACAGGGTATTATATCTAGACAGGACATTATATCTAGACAGGACATTATATCTAGACAGGACATTATATCTAGACAGGGCATTATATCTAGACAGGGCATTATATCTAGACAGGGTATTATATCTAGACAGGGTATTATATCTAGACAGGGTATTATATCTAGACAGGGTATTATATCTAGACAGGGTATTATATCTAGACAGGGTATTATATATAGACAGGGTATTATATCTAGACAGGGTATTATATCTAGACAGGACATTATATCTAGACAGGACATTATATCTAGACAGGACATTATATCTAGACAGGGTATTATATCTAGACAGGACATTATATCTAGACAGGGTATTATATCTAGACAGGACATTATATCTAGACAGGACATTATATCTAGACAGGGCATTATATCTAGACAGGGTATTATATCTAGACAGGGTATTATATCTAGACAGGGTATTATATCTAGACAGGACACTATATCTAGACAGGACATTATATCTAGACAGGACATTATATCTAGACAGGACATTATATCTAGACAGGACATTATATCTAGACAGGACATTATATCTAGACAGGACATTATATCTAGACAGGGTATTATATCTAGACAGGACATTATATCTAGACAGGACATTATATCTAGACAGGACATTATATCTAGACAGGACATTATATCTAGACAGGACATTATATCTAGACAGGACATTATATCTAGACAGGACATTATATCTAGACAGGACATTATATCTAGACAGGACATTATATCTAGACAGGACATTATATCTAGACAGGACATTATATCTAGACAGGGCATTATATCTAGACAGGGCATTATATCTAGACAGGGTATTATATCTAGACAGGGTATTATATCTAGACAGGGTATTATATCTAGACAGGGCATTATATCTAGACATGGCATTATATCTAGACAGGGTATTATATCTAGACAGGGTATTATATCTAGACAGGACATTATATCTAGACAGGACATTATATCTAGACAGGGTATTATATCTAGACAGGGTATTATATCTAGACAGGACATTATATCTAGACAGGGTATTATATCTAGACAGGACATTATATCTAGACAGGGCATTATATCTAGACAGGGTATTATATCTAGACAGGGTATTATATCTAGACAGGACATTATATCTAGACAGGGTATTATATCTAGACAGGACATTATATCTAGACAGGACATTATATCTAGACAGGGTATTATATCTAGACAGGGTATTATATCTAGACAGGACATTATATCTAGACAGGGTATTATATCTAGACAGGACATTATATCTAGACAGGGTATTATATCTAGACAGGGTATTATATCTAGACAGGACATTATATCTAGACAGGGTATTATATCTAGACAGGACATTATATCTAGACAGGGTATTATATCTAGACAGGGCATTATATCTAGACAGGGTATTATATCTAGACAGGACATTATATCTAGACAGGGTATTATATCTAGACAGGACATTATATCTAGACAGGGTATTATATCTAGACAGGGTATTATATCTAGACAGGACATTATATCTAGACAGGGTATTATATCTAGACAGGACATTATATCTAGACAGGGTATTATATCTAGACAGGGCATTATATCTAGACAGGGTATTATATCTAGACAGGACATTATATCTAGACAGGGTATTATATCTAGACAGGGTATTATATCTAGACAGGGTATTATATCTAGACAGGGTATTATATCTAGACAGGGTATTATATCTAGACAGGGTATTATATCTAGACAGGGTATTATATCTAGACAGGGTATTATATCTAGACAGGGCATTATATCTAGACAGGACATTATATCTAGACAGGACATTATATCTAGACAGGGCATTATATCTAGACAGGACATTATATCTAGACAGGACATTATATCTAGACAGGACATTATATCTAGACAGGACATTATATCTAGACAGGACATTATATCTAGACAGGACATTATATCTAGACAGGACATTATATCTAGACAGGACATTATATCTAGACAGGGCATTATATCTAGACAGGACATTATATCTAGACAGGACATTATATCTAGACAGGACATTATATCTAGACAGGACATTATATCTAGACAGGGCATTATATCTAGACAGGACATTATATCTAGACAGGGTATTATATCTAGACAGGACATTATATCTAGACAGGGTATTATATCTAGACAGGGCATTATATCTAGACAGGGTATTATATCTAGACAGGGTATTATATCTAGACAGGACATTATATCTAGACAGGGTATTATATCTAGACAGGACATTATATATAGACAGGGTATTATATCTAGACAGGGTATTATATATAGACAGGGTATTATATCTAGACAGGACATTATATCTAGACAGGGTATTATATCTAGACAGGACATTATATCTAGACAGGGTATTATATCTAGACAGGACATTATATCTAGACAGGGTATTATATCTAGACAGGACATTATATCTAGACAGGACATTATATCTAGACAGGGTATTATATCTAGACAGGGTATTATATCTAGACAGGACATTATATCTAGACAGGACATTATATCTAGACAGGACATTATATCTAGACAGGACATTATATCTAGACAGGACATTATATCTAGACAGGGCATTATATCTAGACAGGACATTATATCTAGACAGGGCATTATATCTAGACAGGACATTATATCTAGACAGGACATTATATCTAGACAGGACATTATATCTAGACAGGACATTATATCTAGACAGGGCATTATATCTAGACAGGACATTATATCTAGACAGGGTATTATATCTAGACAGGACATTATATCTAGACAGGGTATTATATCTAGACAGGGCATTATATCTAGACAGGGTATTATATCTAGACAGGGTATTATATCTAGACAGGACATTATATCTAGACAGGGTATTATATCTAGACAGGACATTATATATAGACAGGGTATTATATCTAGACAGGGTATTATATATAGACAGGGTATTATATCTAGACAGGACATTATATCTAGACAGGGTATTATATCTAGACAGGACATTATATCTAGACAGGGTATTATATCTAGACAGGACATTATATCTAGACAGGGTATTATATCTAGACAGGACATTATATCTAGACAGGACATTATATCTAGACAGGGTATTATATCTAGACAGGGTATTATATCTAGACAGGACATTATATCTAGACAGGACATTATATCTAGACAGGACATTATATCTAGACAGGACATTATATCTAGACAGGGTATTATATCTAGACAGGGTATTATATCTAGACAGGACATTATATCTAGACAGGGTATTATATCTAGACAGGACATTATATATAGACAGGGTATTATATCTAGACAGGACATTATATCTAGACAGGGCATTATATCTAGACAGGGCATTATATCTAGACAGGGCATTATATCTAGACAGGGCATTATATCTAGACAGGACATTATATCTAGACAGGGTATTATATCTAGACAGGACATTATATCTAGACAGGACATTATATCTAGACAGGACATTATATCTAGACAGGGCATTATATCTAGACAGGGCATTATATCTAGACAGGGTATTATATCTAGACAGGGTATTATATCTAGACAGGGTATTATATCTAGACAGGGTATTATATCTAGACAGGGTATTATATCTAGACAGGGTATTATATATAGACAGGGTATTATATCTAGACAGGGTATTATATCTAGACAGGACATTATATCTAGACAGGACATTATATCTAGACAGGACATTATATCTAGACAGGGTATTATATCTAGACAGGACATTATATCTAGACAGGGTATTATATCTAGACAGGGTATTATATATAGACAGGGTATTATATCTAGACAGGGTATTATATCTAGACAGGACATTATATCTAGACAGGACATTATATCTAGACAGGACATTATATCTAGACAGGGTATTATATCTAGACAGGGCATTATATCTAGACAGGGTATTATATCTAGACAGGACATTATATCTAGACAGGGCATTATATCTAGACAGGACATTATATCTAGACAGGGTATTATATCTAGACAGGGTATTATATATAGACAGGGTATTATATCTAGACAGGGTATTATATCTAGACAGGACATTATATCTAGACAGGACATTATATCTAGACAGGACATTATATCTAGACAGGGTATTATATCTAGACAGGGTATTATATATAGACAGGGTATTATATCTAGACAGGGTATTATATCTAGACAGGACATTATATCTAGACAGGGTATTATATCTAGACAGGGTATTATATATAGACAGGGTATTATTTCTAGACAGGGTATTATATCTAGACAGGACATTATATCTAGACAGGACATTATATCTAGACAGGACATTATATCTAGACAGGGTATTATATCTAGACAGGACATTATATCTAGACAGGACATTATATCTAGACAGGGCATTATATCTAGACAGGGTATTATATCTAGACAGGGTATTATATCTAGACAGGGTATTATATCTAGACAGGACATTATATCTAGACAGGACATTATATCTAGACAGGACATTATATCTAGACAGGACATTATATCTAGACAGGACATTATATCTAGACAGGACATTATATCTAGACAGGGTATTATATCTAGACAGGACATTATATCTAGACAGGACATTATATCTAGACAGGACATTATATCTAGACAGGACATTATATCTAGACAGGACATTATATCTAGACAGGACATTATATCTAGACAGGACATTATATCTAGACAGGACATTATATCTAGACAGGACATTATATCTAGACAGGACATTATATCTAGACAGGGCATTATATCTAGACAGGGCATTATATCTAGACAGGGTATTATATCTAGACAGGGTATTATATCTAGACAGGGTATTATATCTAGACAGGGCATTATATCTAGACAGGGCATTATATCTAGACAGGGTATTATATCTAGACAGGGTATTATATCTAGACAGGACATTATATCTAGACAGGACATTATATCTAGACAGGGTATTATATCTAGACAGGGTATTATATCTAGACAGGACATTATATCTAGACAGGGTATTATATCTAGACAGGACATTATATCTAGACAGGGCATTATATCTAGACAGGGTATTATATCTAGACAGGGTATTATATCTAGACAGGACATTATATCTAGACAGGGTATTATATCTAGACAGGACATTATATCTAGACAGGACATTATATCTAGACAGGGTATTATATCTAGACAGGGTATTATATCTAGACAGGACATTATATCTAGACAGGGTATTATATCTAGACAGGACATTATATCTAGACAGGGTATTATATCTAGACAGGGTATTATATCTAGACAGGATATTATATCTAGACAGGGTATTATATCTAGACAGGACATTATATCTAGACAGGGTATTATATCTAGACAGGGCATTATATCTAGACAGGGTATTATATCTAGACAGGACATTATATCTAGACAGGGTATTATATCTAGACAGGACATTATATCTAGACAGGACATTATATCTAGACAGGGCATTATATCTAGACAGGACATTATATCTAGACAGGACATTATATCTAGACAGGACATTATATCTAGACAGGACATTATATCTAGACAGGGCATTATATCTAGACAGGACATTATATCTAGACAGGGTATTATATCTAGACAGGACATTATATCTAGACAGGGTATTATATCTAGACAGGGCATTATATCTAGACAGGGTATTATATCTAGACAGGGTATTATATCTAGACAGGACATTATATCTAGACAGGGTATTATATCTAGACAGGACATTATATATAGACAGGGTATTATATCTAGACAGGGTATTATATATAGACAGGGTATTATATCTAGACAGGACATTATATCTAGACAGGGTATTATATCTAGACAGGACATTATATCTAGACAGGGTATTATATCTAGACAGGACATTATATCTAGACAGGGTATTATATCTAGACAGGACATTATATCTAGACAGGACATTATATCTAGACAGGGTATTATATCTAGACAGGGTATTATATCTAGACAGGACATTATATCTAGACAGGACATTATATCTAGACAGGACATTATATCTAGACAGGACATTATATCTAGACAGGGTATTATATCTAGACAGGGTATTATATCTAGACAGGACATTATATCTAGACAGGGTATTATATCTAGACAGGACATTATATATAGACAGGGTATTATATCTAGACAGGACATTATATCTAGACAGGACATTATATATAGACAGGGCATTATATCTAGACAGGGCATTATATCTAGACAGGGCATTATATCTAGACAGGACATTATATCTAGACAGGGTATTATATCTAGACAGGACATTATATCTAGACAGGACATTATATCTAGACAGGACATTATATATAGACAGGGTATTATATCTAGACAGGACATTATATCTAGACAGGACATTATATATAGACAGGGCATTATATCTAGACAGGGCATTATATCTAGACAGGGCATTATATCTAGACAGGGCATTATATCTAGACAGGGTATTATATCTAGACAGGGTATTATATCTAGACAGGACATTATATCTAGACAGGGTATTATATCTAGACAGGACATTATATCTAGACAGGGTATTATATCTAGACAGGACATTATATATAGACAGGGTATTATATCTAGACAGGACATTATATCTAGACAGGACATTATATATAGACAGGGCATTATATCTAGACAGGGCATTATATCTAGACAGGGCATTATATCTAGACAGGGCATTATATCTAGACAGGGTATTATATCTAGACAGGGTATTATATCTAGACAGGACATTATATCTAGACAGGGTATTATATCTAGACAGGACATTATATATAGACAGGGTATTATATCTAGACAGGGTATTATATATAGACAGGGTATTATATCTAGACAGGACATTATATCTAGACAGGGTATTATATCTAGACAGGACATTATATCTAGACAGGGTATTATATCTAGACAGGACATTATATCTAGACAGGGTATTATATCTAGACAGGACATTATATCTAGACAGGACATTATATCTAGACAGGGTATTATATCTAGACAGGGTATTATATCTAGACAGGACATTATATCTAGACAGGACATTATATCTAGACAGGACATTATATCTAGACAGGACATTATATCTAGACAGGGTATTATATCTAGACAGGGTATTATATCTAGACAGGACATTATATCTAGACAGGGTATTATATCTAGACAGGACATTATATATAGACAGGGTATTATATCTAGACAGGACATTATATCTAGACAGGGCATTATATCTAGACAGGGCATTATATCTAGACAGGGCATTATATCTAGACAGGGCATTATATCTAGACAGGACATTATATCTAGACAGGGTATTATATCTAGACAGGACATTATATCTAGACAGGACATTATATCTAGACAGGACATTATATCTAGACAGGGCATTATATCTAGACAGGGCATTATATCTAGACAGGGTATTATATCTAGACAGGGTATTATATCTAGACAGGGTATTATATCTAGACAGGGTATTATATCTAGACAGGGTATTATATCTAGACAGGGTATTATATATAGACAGGGTATTATATCTAGACAGGGTATTATATCTAGACAGGACATTATATCTAGACAGGACATTATATCTAGACAGGACATTATATCTAGACAGGGTATTATATCTAGACAGGACATTATATCTAGACAGGGTATTATATCTAGACAGGGTATTATATATAGACAGGGTATTATATCTAGACAGGGTATTATATCTAGACAGGACATTATATCTAGACAGGACATTATATCTAGACAGGACATTATATCTAGACAGGGTATTATATCTAGACAGGGCATTATATCTAGACAGGGTATTATATCTAGACAGGACATTATATCTAGACAGGGCATTATATCTAGACAGGACATTATATCTAGACAGGGTATTATATCTAGACAGGGTATTATATATAGACAGGGTATTATATCTAGACAGGGTATTATATCTAGACAGGACATTATATCTAGACAGGACATTATATCTAGACAGGACATTATATCTAGACAGGGTATTATATCTAGACAGGGTATTATATATAGACAGGGTATTATATCTAGACAGGGTATTATATCTAGACAGGACATTATATCTAGACAGGGTATTATATCTAGACAGGGTATTATATATAGACAGGGTATTATTTCTAGACAGGGTATTATATCTAGACAGGACATTATATCTAGACAGGACATTATATCTAGACAGGACATTATATCTAGACAGGGTATTATATCTAGACAGGACATTATATCTAGACAGGACATTATATCTAGACAGGGCATTATATCTAGACAGGGTATTATATCTAGACAGGGTATTATATCTAGACAGGGTATTATATCTAGACAGGACATTATATCTAGACAGGACATTATATCTAGACAGGACATTATATCTAGACAGGACATTATATCTAGACAGGACATTATATCTAGACAGGACATTATATCTAGACAGGACATTATATCTAGACAGGGCATTATATCTAGACAGGGCATTATATCTAGACAGGGTATTATATCTAGACAGGGTATTATATCTAGACAGGGTATTATATCTAGACAGGGTATTATATCTAGACAGGGTATTATATCTAGACAGGGTATTATATCTAGACAGGGCATTATATCTAGACAGGGCATTATATCTAGACAGGGTATTATATCTAGTCAGGGTATTATATCTAGACAGGACATTATATCTAGACAGGACATTATATCTAGACAGGGTATTATATCTAGACAGGGTATTATATCTAGACAGGACATTATATCTAGACAGGGTATTATATCTAGACAGGACATTATATCTAGACAGGGCATTATATCTAGACAGGGTATTATATCTAGACAGGGTATTATATCTAGACAGGACATTATATCTAGACAGGGTATTATATCTAGACAGGACATTATATCTAGACAGGACATTATATCTAGACAGGGTATTATATCTAGACAGGGTATTATATCTAGACAGGACATTATATCTAGACAGGGTATTATATCTAGACAGGACATTATATCTAGACAGGGTATTATATCTAGACAGGGTATTATATCTAGACAGGATATTATATCTAGACAGGGTATTATATCTAGACAGGACATTATATCTAGACAGGGTATTATATCTAGACAGGGCATTATATCTAGACAGGGTATTATATCTAGACAGGACATTATATCTAGACAGGGTATTATATCTAGACAGGACATTATATCTAGACAGGACATTATATCTAGACAGGGCATTATATCTAGACAGGACATTATATCTAGACAGGACATTATATCTAGACAGGACATTATATCTAGACAGGACATTATATCTAGACAGGGCATTATATCTAGACAGGACATTATATCTAGACAGGGTATTATATCTAGACAGGACATTATATCTAGACAGGGTATTATATCTAGACAGGGCATTATATCTAGACAGGGTATTATATCTAGACAGGGTATTATATCTAGACAGGACATTATATCTAGACAGGGTATTATATCTAGACAGGACATTATATATAGACAGGGTATTATATCTAGACAGGGTATTATATATAGACAGGGTATTATATCTAGACAGGACATTATATCTAGACAGGGTATTATATCTAGACAGGACATTATATCTAGACAGGGTATTATATCTAGACAGGACATTATATCTAGACAGGGTATTATATCTAGACAGGACATTATATCTAGACAGGACATTATATCTAGACAGGGTATTATATCTAGACAGGGTATTATATCTAGACAGGACATTATATCTAGACAGGACATTATATCTAGACAGGACATTATATCTAGACAGGACATTATATCTAGACAGGGTATTATATCTAGACAGGGTATTATATCTAGACAGGACATTATATCTAGACAGGGTATTATATCTAGACAGGACATTATATATAGACAGGGTATTATATCTAGACAGGACATTATATCTAGACAGGACATTATATATAGACAGGGCATTATATCTAGACAGGGCATTATATCTAGACAGGGCATTATATCTAGACAGGACATTATATCTAGACAGGGTATTATATCTAGACAGGACATTATATCTAGACAGGACATTATATCTAGACAGGACATTATATCTAGACAGGGCATTATATCTAGACAGGGCATTATATCTAGACAGGGTATTATATCTAGACAGGGTATTATATCTAGACAGGGTATTATATCTAGACAGGGTATTATATCTAGACAGGGTATTATATCTAGACAGGGTATTATATCTAGACAGGACATTATATCTAGACAGGGTATTATATCTAGACAGGGTATTATATATAGACAGGGTATTATATCTAGACAGGGTATTATATCTAGACAGGACATTATATCTAGACAGGGTATTATATCTAGACAGGACATTATATCTAGACAGGACATTATATCTAGACAGGGTATTATATCTAGACAGGGTATTATATCTAGACAGGACATTATATCTAGACAGGACATTATATCTAGACAGGACATTATATCTAGACAGGACATTATATCTAGACAGGGTATTATATCTAGACAGGGTATTATATCTAGACAGGACATTATATCTAGACAGGGTATTATATCTAGACAGGACATTATATATAGACAGGGTATTATATCTAGACAGGACATTATATCTAGACAGGACATTATATATAGACAGGGCATTATATCTAGACAGGGCATTATATCTAGACAGGGCATTATATCTAGACAGGACATTATATCTAGACAGGGTATTATATCTAGACAGGACATTATATCTAGACAGGACATTATATCTAGACAGGACATTATATCTAGACAGGGCATTATATCTAGACAGGGCATTATATCTAGACAGGGTATTATATCTAGACAGGGTATTATATCTAGACAGGGTATTATATCTAGACAGGGTATTATATCTAGACAGGGTATTATATCTAGACAGGGTATTATATCTAGACAGGACATTATATCTAGACAGGGTATTATATCTAGACAGGGTATTATATATAGACAGGGTATTATATCTAGACAGGGTATTATATCTAGACAGGACATTATATCTAGACAGGACATTATATCTAGACAGGACATTATATCTAGACAGGGTATTATATCTAGACAGGGCATTATATCTAGACAGGGTATTATATCTAGACAGGACATTATATCTAGACAGGGCATTATATCTAGACAGGACATTATATCTAGACAGGGTATTATATCTAGACAGGGTATTATATATAGACAGGGTATTATATCTAGACAGGGTATTATATCTAGACAGGACATTATATCTAGACAGGACATTATATCTAGACAGGACATTATATCTAGACAGGGTATTATATCTAGACAGGGTATTATATATAGACAGGGTATTATATCTAGACAGGGTATTATATCTAGACAGGACATTATATCTAGACAGGACATTATATCTAGACAGGGTATTATATCTAGACAGGGTATTATATCTAGACAGGGTATTATATCTAGACAGGACATTATATCTAGACAGGACATTATATCTAGACAGGACATTATATCTAGACAGGGTATTATATCTAGACAGGACATTATATCTAGACAGGACATTATATCTAGACAGGGCATTATATCTAGACAGGACATTATATCTAGACAGGACATTATATCTAGACAGGACATTATATCTAGACAGGACATTATATCTAGACAGGACATTATATCTAGACAGGACATTATATCTAGACAGGACATTATATCTAGACAGGACATTATATCTAGACAGGACATTATATCTAGACAGGGCATTATATCTAGACAGGGCATTATATCTAGACAGGGTATTATATCTAGACAGGGTATTATATCTAGACAGGGTATTATATCTAGACAGGGCATTATATCTAGACAGGGCATTATATCTAGACAGGGTATTATATCTAGACAGGGTATTATATCTAGACAGGACATTATATCTAGACAGGACATTATATCTAGACAGGGTATTATATCTAGACAGGGTATTATATCTAGACAGGACATTATATCTAGACAGGGTATTATATCTAGACAGGACATTATATCTAGACAGGGCATTATATCTAGACAGGGTATTATATCTAGACAGGGTATTATATCTAGACAGGACATTATATCTAGACAGGGTATTATATCTAGACAGGACATTATATCTAGACAGGACATTATATCTAGACAGGGTATTATATCTAGACAGGGTATTATGTCTAGACAGGACATTATATCTAGACAGGGTATTATATCTAGACAGGACATTATATCTAGACAGGGTATTATATCTAGACAGGGTATTATATCTAGACAGGACATTATATCTAGACAGGGTATTATATCTAGACAGGACATTATATCTAGACAGGGTATTATATCTAGACAGGGCATTATATCTAGACAGGGTATTATATCTAGACAGGACATTATATCTAGACAGGGTATTATATCTAGACAGGACATTATATCTAGACAGGGTATTATATCTAGACAGGGTATTATATCTAGACAGGACATTATATCTAGACAGGGTATTATATCTAGACAGGACATTATATCTAGACAGGGTATTATATCTAGACAGGGCATTATATCTAGACAGGGTATTATATCTAGACAGGACATTATATCTAGACAGGGTATTATATCTAGACAGGACATTATATCTAGACAGGACATTATATCTAGACAGGACATTATATCTAGACAGGGTATTATATCTAGACAGGGTATTATATCTAGACAGGGTATTATATCTAGACAGGGTATTATATATAGACAGGGTATTATATCTAGACAGGACATTATATCTAGACAGGGTATTATATCTAGACAGGGTATTATATCTAGACAGGGTATTATATCTAGACAGGGTATTATATCTAGACAGGGTATTATATCTAGACAGGGTATTATATCTAGACAGGGTATTATATCTAGACAGGGCTACTGCATTTTTTTATTTTAATTTTAATTTTTTTTTATTTTTATTTTTTTTATTTTTTTTTATTTTCACCTTTATTTAACCAGGTAGGCCAGTTGAGAACACCTTTATTTAACCAGGTAGGCTAGTTGAGAACACCTTTATTTAACCAGGTAGGCCAGTTGAGAACACCTTTATTTAACCAGGTAGGCTAGTTGAGAACACCTTTATTTAACCAGGTAGGCCAGTTGAGAACACCTTTATTTAACCAGGTAGGCTAGTTGAGAACACCTTTATTTAACCAGGTAGGCCAGTTGAGAACACCTTTATTTAAACAGGTAGGCTAGTTGAGAACACCTTTATTTAACCAGGTAGGCTAGTTGAGAACACCTTTATTTAACCAGGTAGGCTAGTTGAGAACACCTTTATTTAACCAGGTAGGCTAGTTGAGAACACCTTTATTTAACCAGGTAGGCTAGTTGAGAACACCTTTATTTAACCAGGTAGGCTAGTTGAGAACACCTTTATTTAACCAGGTAGGCTAGTTGAGAACACCTTTATTTAACCAGGTAGGCTAGTTGAGAACACCTTTATTTAACCAGGTAGGCTAGTTGAGAACACCTTTATTTAACCAGGTAGGCTAGTTGAGAACACCTTTATTTAACCAGGTAGGCCAGTTGAGAACACCTTTATTTAACCAGGTAGGTTAGTTGAGAACACCTTTATTTAACCAGGTAGGCTAGTTGAGAACAAGTTCTCATTTGCAACTGCGACCTGGCCAAGATAAAGCAAAGCAGTGTGAACAGACAACACAGAGTTACGCATGGAGTAAACAATTAACAAGTCAATAACACATGAGAAAAAAGGGGAGTCTATATATACATTGTGTGCAAAAGGCATGAGAAGGTAGGCAAATAATTACAATTATGCAGATTAACACTGGAGTGATAAATGATCAGATGGTTATGTAAAGGTAGAGATAGAGATATTGGTGTGCAAAAGAGCAGAAAAATAAATAAATAAAAACAGTATGGGGATGAGGTAGGTGAAAATGGGTGGGCTATTTACCAATAGACTATGTACAGCTGCAGCGATCGGTTAGCTGCTCAGATAGCAGATGTTTGAAGTTGGTGAGGGAGATAAAAGTCTCCAACTTCAGCGATTTTTGCAATTCGTTCCAATCACAGGCAGCAGAGAACTGGAACGAAAGGCGGCCAAATGAGGTGTTGGCTTTAGGGATGATCAGTGAGATACACCTGCTGGAGCGCGTGCTACGGATGGGTGTTGCCATCGTAACCAGTGAACTGAGATAAGGCGGAGCTTTACCTAGCATGGACTTGTAGATGACCTGGAGCCAGTGGGTCTGGCGACGAATATGTAGCGAGGGCCAGCCGACTAGAGCATACAAGTCGCAGTGGTGGGTGGTATAAGGTGCTTTAGTGACAAAACGGATGGCACTGTGATAAACTGCATCCAGTTTGCTGAGTAGAGTGTTGGAAGCAATTTTGTAGATGACATCGCCGAAGTCGAGGATCGGTAGGATAGTCAGTTTTACTAGGGTAAGTTTGGCGGCGTGAGTGAAGGAGGCTTTGTTGCGGAATAGAAAGCCGACTCTTGATTTGATTTTCGATTGGAGATGTTTGATATGGGTCTGGAAGGAGAGTTTAGAGTCTAGCCAGACACCTAGGTACTTATAGATGTCCACATATTCAAGGTCGGAACCATCCAGGGTGGTGATGCTGGTCAGGCGTGCGGGTGCAGGCAGCGAACGGTTGAAAAGCATACATTTGGTTTTACTAGCGTTTAAGAGCAGTTGGAGGCCACGGAAGGAGTGCTGTATGGCATTGAAGCTCGTTTGGAGATTAGATAGCACAGTGTCCAAGGACGGGCCGGAAGTATATAGAATGGTGTCGTCTGCGTAGAGGTGGATCGGGGAATCGCCCGCAGCATGAGAAACATCATTGATATATACAGAGAAAAGAGTCGGCCCGAGAATTGAACCCTGTGGCACCCCCATAGAGACTGCCAGAGGACCGGACAGCATGCCCTCCGATTTGACACACTGAACTCTGTCTGCAAAGTAATTGGTGAACCAGGCAAGGCAGTCATCTTCTGGCGGCTACTCAGGTGGCTTTGTCTGTTTCTGTCCCTCCCTTTGGGCGGCTGGTAGCCTAGCGGTTCAGAGCCTTGGACCAGTAACGAAAGATCACTGGTTTGAGTCCCCGGTCCCGGTTAGGGGGGAAAAAATCTGCTGATGTGCCCTTGAGTAAGGCACTTAATCCTAATGGCTCTGGATAAGAGAGTCTACTAAAATGGCCACATACTGATGTCATAACAGGTTCTGTATGGAGAGCTGATGTGCCAGAGTGAGATGGAACACCTTGAGTTTTCCATTAACACAACTGTAAAGAGAAGAATGACAACCCCGGGATGGAAGGATGACTGCTGTGTTGGAGGAAAAAGGAAGAAAACAGATTTGTCAACCACTGGGCCAGTGATTAAATCTCAGAGGAGACCTCTCTTTCTCCTTCCTTCCTCCCTCTGTCGCTTTCTCTTTCTCCTATCTCTCTCTGTCTCCCAGTCTCTGTTGTCAGAAGCAGGGTAACAGCTAAATCTCTATGGTATTATCCCTTGCGGTTCACATCAAAGAGTTAGTGCTGAATCCCGCAAACCCTCCCAAAACTCAGCTAAACTCTTAACCAGTTCCTCCTGGGTGTGTGGGGTGTGGGTGATTCATATTAGACTCAGCTAAACTCTTAACCAGTTCCTCCTGGGTGTGTGTGTGATTTATATTAGACTCAGCTAAACTCTTAACCAGTTCCTCCTGGGTGTGTGTGTGGTGTGGGTGATTTATATTAGACTCAGCTTGGCAAACTCCATTCTCCTATATCCTTCCGCGCACTGCTCCATCGAATCCCAGGTGGGCTCCGGCACTCTCCTTGGGTCGACCGCCCACCTGTCTATCTCCTCCCAAGAAGTATAGTCCATACTGTACTCCTCTTTGGGCTGCTCCTGTTGCCTCTTCTCCTGCTGCACCTTTGGGCGGCTACACTCCCCTGGTTTAGCCCAGGGTCCTCTCCCGTCGAGGATTTCCTCCCATGTCCAGAAATCCTTATTGCGCATCTCCTCTTTGGGCTGCTCCTGCCTGGTGACACGCTGCTTGGTCCTTTTGTAGGTGGGTGATTCTGTAACGGTATTCTAGGTGAGAAGGAGAGTCGGACCAAAATGCAGCGTGTAGATTGCGATCCATGTTTAATGAACGAACGTAAAACACGAATCAATAACAAACACTACAAAACAAAGAACTTAACGAAAACAGCCTATACTTGTGTAAACTAACACAGAGACAGGAACAACGACACATAGGACAATCACCCACGACAAACTCAAAGAATATGGCTTCCTAAATATGGTTCCCAATCAGAGACAACGATAAACACCTGCCTCTGATTGAGAACCACTCCAGACAGCCATAGACTTTGCTAGATCACCCCACTAGCTACAATCCCAATACATACACACCAGAACCCCAGGACAAAACACACCACAATACAAAAACCCCATGCCACACCCTGGCCTGACCCAATACATGAAGATAAACACAAAATACTTCGACCAGGGCGTGACATAGGGTTAGATTTATAATAAGGGTTAGGGTTAGATTTATAATAAGGGTAGGATAAGGGTTAGGGTTAGATTTATAATAAGGGTTAGGGTTAGATTTATAAGAAGGGTTAGGATAAGGGTTAGGGTTAGATTTATAATAAGGGTTAGGATAAAGGTTAGGGATAGATTTATAATAAGGGTTAGGGTTAGATTTATAATAAGGGTTAGGGTTAGATTTATAAGAAGGGTTAGGATAAGGGTTAGGGTTAGATTTATAATAAGGGTTAGGATAAAGGTTAGGGATAGATTTATAATAAGGGTTAGGGTTAGATTTATAATAAGGGTAGGATAAGGGTTAGGGTTAGATTTATAATAAGGGTTAGGATAAGGGTTAGGGTTAGATTTAGGATAAGGGTTAGGGATAGATTTATAATAAGGGTTAGGGTTAGATTTATAAGGGTTAGGATAAGTGTTAGGGTTAGATTTATAATAAGGGTTAGGATAAGGGTTAGGGTTATATTTATAAGGGTTAGGATAAGGGTTAGGGTTAGATTTATAATAAGGGTTAGGATAAGGGTTAGGGTTAGATTTATAATAAGGGTTAGGATAAGGGTTAGGGATAGATTTATAATAAGGGTTAGGGTTAGATTTATAAGGGTTAGGATAAGTGTTAGGGTTAGATTTATAATAAGGGTTAGGATAAGGGTTAGGGTTAGATTTATAACGGTTAGGATAAGGGTTAGGGTTAGATTTATAATAAGGGTTAGGGTTAGATTTATAATAAGGGTTAGGGTTAGATTTATAATAAGGGTTAGGGTTAGATTTATAATAAGGGTTAGGGTTAGATTTATAATAAGGGTTAGGGTTAGATTTATAATAAGGGTTAGGGTTAGATTTATAAGGGTTAGGATAAGGGTTAGGGCTAGATTTATAATAAGCGTTAGGGTTAGATTTATAATAAGGGTTAGGGTTAGATTTATAATAAGGGTTAGGGTTAGATTTATAATAAGGGTTAGGGTTAGATTTATAATAAGCGTTAGGGTTAGATTTATAATAAGGGTTAGGGTTAGATTTATAATAAGGGTTAGGGTTAGATTTATAATAAGGGTTAGGATAAGGGTTAGGGTTAGATTTATAATAAGGGTTAGGGTTAGATTTATAATAAGGGTTAGGGTTAGATTTATAATAAGGGTTAGGGTTAGATTTATAATAAGGGTTAGGGTTAGATTTATAATAAGCGTTAGGGTTAGATTTATAATAAGGGTTAGGGTTAGTAGATAGTTAGTTGAAATGTTACTCATAGTCTGTAGAGCTTCTACAGATGGACTATCCAAATACAGTAGGGTTAGGGTTAGTAGATAGTTAGTGGACTATCCAAATACAGTAGGGTTAGGGTTAGGGTTAGGGTTAGTAGATAGTTAGTTGCCTATCCAAATACAGTGTTACCAACCTTTCCCCCGGAAGAATACAAATCCCTCCATAACCTTTCCCCACTTTCTCCTTCCCACTGAAATGCCACCTGGCTAAAAGGCAAGTATCCAAATGTCTCATTAGAATATGTGGGATTGGGGGGTGGGGTGGGGGGGGGGGGGGGGTACTATTATCCCATCCTCTCCTCCTCTGCCTGGCTGCCTGGCTCCTTGGACATAATCCATCTCTCATTACTTAGCTCTGTGATTAACACAGACGGTTTGTGTGTGTGTGCATGCTTCTGGTGTGTGTTTGTGTGTGTACGCGTCTGGTGTGAGTGTGTGTGTGTGTATGGTGTGATTATCCCTGGAGGGTGTGAATGTAGATTTGAGCACGTTCTAGTGATGATGTGACATTTAAACTCAGCAGTCACAGAGTGACCTGATGCCTTTAAGAGGATATTAATAATATCATAGTTCCTCTCCCTGGGCCTTTGACACTGTCTCGGTGAGAGAGAGATAGAAGAGAGAGAGAGAGAGAGAGAGGGAGAGAGAGAGAGAGAGAGAGAGAGAGAGAGAGAGAGAGAGAGAGAGAGAGAGAGAGAGAGAGAGAGAGAGAGAGAGAGAGAGAGAGAGAAGCCAAATAACTTTACTCATGTATTTTTAAATTATTACCGCAAAGCATATTGGTATAAACAGACAGGCATGTGCTCAAACACACACACATGCACGTTCACACGCACATTCTCAATCTACACAGTCACAAGGAACACGTAGGCCTAGCTTTGTTTGCTTGGTCTTGGTGCTAACAGCACAATACATGGGTAATTGGCTGTAACCACGGCTACAGAGGGAACAGTTTGTGCCAGAGCACCTTGTTCCTTTCTGCTAGTGGCTGATGTGTTGTGATGAAATCAGACCGCCAGTACATGTAATGTCTGAGGGGTCCTTGACTTGACCCTGGTGGTCATCACATTCTATGCCTAGGGCTGTGTCCCTAATGGCACCCTCTTACCTACACTACCAGTCAAAGTTTGGACACACCTACTCATTCCAGGGTTGTCATCCATGACAGAGAGGTCTTTGAGTGGGCAGGCCTTCCCTGGGAGGAAGAGCAGCTCTGTCTTGTCGAGGTTGAGCATGAGGTGGAGGGTCGACAAGGTATAGAGGACAGATAGAAGACATAGAGGAGGACAGATAGAAGGTATAGAGGATGACAGATAGAAGGTATAGAGGTGGACAGATAGAAGGTATAGAGGTGGACAGATAGAAGACATAGAGGAGGACATATAGAAGATAGAGAGGAGGACAGATAGAAGGTATAGAGGAGGACAGATAGAAGACATAGAGGAGGACAGATAGAAGGTATAGAGGAGGACAGATAGAAGGTATAGAGGTGGACAGATAGAAGGTATAGAGGAGGACAGATAGAAGGTATAGAGGTGGACAGATAGAAGGTATAAAGGAGGACAGATAGAAGGTATAGAGGAGGACAGATAGAAGGTATAGAGGTGGACAGATAGAAGGTATAGAGGTGGACAGATAGAAGGTATAGAGGAGGACAGATATAAGACATAGAGGAGGACAGATAGAAGATAGAAAGGAGGACAGATAGAAGACATAGAGGAGGACAGATAGAAGGTATAGAGGTGGACAGATAGCAGACATAGAGGAGGACAGATAGAATATATAGAGGAGGACAGATAGAAGATATAGAGGAGGACAGATAGAAGGTCTAGAGGAGGACAGATAGAAGGTATAGAGGACAGATAGAAGATAGAGAGGAGGACAGATAGAATATATAGAGGACAGATAGAAGATATAGAGGAGGACAGATAGAAGACAGAGAGGTGGACAGATAGAAAACATAGAGGAGGACAGATAGAAGATATAGAGAAGGACTCCTCTCTGTCTCCTCTCTGTCTCCCCTGTCTCCTCTCTGTCTCCTCCCTGTCTCCTCTCTGTCTCCCCTCCTCCCTGTCTCCTCTCAGTCTCCTCTCTGTCTCCACTCAGTCTCCTTTCTCTCTCCCCTGTCTCCTCTCAGTCTCCTCTCTGTCTCCCCTGTATCGTCTCTGTCTCCTCTGTTTCCTTTCTGTCTCCTCTCCGATTTGTCCTCCTGTCATGTCAGGTTAGCTCCCATAATGCAGGGCTTTTCTACTGATGACAAGACAGAGGCCTGCAAATGTATTCTTCCTCCCTCCATCGTCACTACCCCCCCCCCCCCCCCTCCCTCGGCCTCCAACCAAAACACAACGT
>NC_143040.1:10947500-10950000 GCF_057628025.1 Oncorhynchus mykiss | reverse complement strand
TCAAGCTCTGACTGTGTGTGGTCAGTAACAGGTCCAGTCTGACTGTGTGGTGAGTAACAGGTCCAGTCTGACTGTGTGGTCAGTAACAGGTCCAGTCTGACTGTGTGGTCAGTAACAGGTCCAGTCTGACTGTGTGTGGTCAGTAACAGGTCCAGTCTGACTGTGTGTGGTCAGTAACAGGTCCAGTCTGACTGTGTGTGGTCAGTAACAGGTCCAGTCTGACTGTGTGGTCAGTAACAGGTCCAGTCTGACTGTGTGTGGTCAGTAACAGGTCCAGTCTGACTGTGTGGCCAGTAACAGGTCCAGTCTGACTGTGTGTGGTCAGTAACAGGTCCAGTCTGACTGTGTGGTCAGTAACAGGTCCAGTCTGACTGTGTGGTCAGTAACAGGTCCAGTTTGACTGTGTGGTCAGTAACAGGTCCAGTCTGACTGTGTGTGGTCAGTAACAGGTCCAGTCTGACTGTGTGGTCAGTAACAGGTCCAGTCTGACTGTGTGTGGTCAGTAACAGGTCCAGTCTGACTGTGTGTGGTCAGTAACAGGTCCAGTCTGACTGTGTGTGGTCAGTAACAGGTCCAGTCTGACTGTGTGTGGTCAGTAACAGGTCCAGTCTGACTGTGTGTGGTCAGTAACAGGTCCAGTCTGACTGTGTGGTCAGTAACAGGTCCAGTCTGACTGTGTGGTCAGTAACAGGTCCAGTCTGACTGTGTGTGGTCAGTAACAGGTCCAGTCTGACTGTGTGTGGTCAGTAACAGGTCCAGTCTGACTGTGTGTGGTCAGTAACAGGTCCAGTCTGACTGTGTGGTCAGTAACAGGTCCAGTCTGACTGTGTGTGGTCAGTAACAGGTCCAGTCTGACTGTGTGGTCAGTAACAGGTCCAGTCTGACTGTGTGGTCAGTAACAGGTCCAGTCTGACTGTGTGTGGTCAGTAACAGGTCCAGTCTGACTGTGTGGTCAGTAACAGGTCCAGTCTGACTGTGTGGTCAGTAAAAGGTCCAGTCTGACTGTGTGTGGTCAGTAACAGGTCCAGTCTGACTGTGTGTGGTCAGTAACAGGTCCAGTCTGACTGTGTGGTCAGTAACAGGTCCAGTCTGACTGTGTGTGGTCAGTAACAGGTCCAGTCTGACTGTGTGTGGTCAGTAACAGGTCCAGTCTGACTGTGTGTGGTCAGTAACAGGTCCAGTCTGACTGTGTGTGGTCAGTAACAGGTCCAGTCTGACTGTGTGGTCAGTAACAGGTCCAGTCTGACTGTGTGTGGTCAGTAACAGGTCCAGTCTGACTGTGTGGTCAGTAACAGGTCCAGTCTGACTGTGTGGTCAGTAACAGGTCCAGTCTGACTGTGTGTGGTCAGTAACAGGTCCAGTCTGACTGTGTGTGGTCAGTAACAGGTCCAGTCTGACTGTGTGTGGTCAGTAACAGGTCCAGTCTGACTGTGTGGTCAGTAACAGGTCCAGTCTGACTGTGTGTGGTCAGTAACAGGTCCAGTCTGACTGTGTGTGGTCAGTAACAGGTCCAGTCTGACTGTGTGGTCAGTAACAGGTCCAGTCTGACTGTGTGGTCAGTAACAGGTCCAGTCTGACTGTGTGTGGTCAGTAACAGGTCCAGTCTGACTGTGTGTGGTCAGTAACAGGTCCAGTCTGACTGTGTGTGGTCAGTAACAGGTCCAGTCTGACTGTGTGTGGTCAGTAACAGGTCCAGTCTGACTGTGTGTGGTCAGTAACAGGTCCAGTCTGACTGTGTGGTCAGTAACAGGTCCAGTCTGACTGTGTGGTCAGTAACAGGTCCAGTCTGACTGTGTGTGGTCAGTAACAGGTCCAGTCTGACTGTGTGTGGTCAGTAACAGGTCCAGTCTGACTGTGTGTGGTCAGTAACAGGTCCAGTCTGACTGTGTGGTCAGTAACAGGTCCAGTCTGACTGTGTGGTCAGTAACAGGTCCAGTCTGACTGTGTGGTCAGTAACAGGTCCAGTCTGACTGTGTGTGGTCAGTAACAGGTCCAGTCTGACTGTGTGGTCAGTAACAGGTCCAGTCTGACTGTGTGGTCAGTAACAGGTCCAGTCTGACTGTGTGGTCAGTAACAGGTCCAGTCTGACTGTGTGGTCAGTAACAGGTCCAGTCTGACTGTGTGGTCAGTAACAGGTCCAGTCTGACTGTGTGGTCAGTAACAGGTCCAGTCTGACTGTGTGGTCAGTAACAGGTCCAGTCTGACTGTGTGGTCAGTAACAGGTCCAGTCTGACTGTGTGGTCAGTAACATGTGACAAACCAACACAAAGTTCTGCTGCCCTCACAGCGTGTGGGTTGAATCGCTAACTGCGCCCTCAAGCTGCAGCCACTGAGGCATGTCCACCCCCTCTCCTTTCACCCCTCTATCGCTCTACCCCGCACCCCCCCCCCCCCCCCGCAGAAAGACACATTACAGTTAAAGGCATTCAGTTGTACAACTGACTAGGTATCCTCCTCTTTCCCTCTCCTTTCTTTACCCATTGGGACATAGGCCAAAAAT